>NW_018406552.1:1049268-1063979 GCF_002113885.1 Mizuhopecten yessoensis | reverse complement strand
AAGAGTCAAATTCGAGACATACATTTGTAACGACAGCATGGTGCCGGAAATCGTTCCAAAGGTTTTACGTTATTGTCGTAAACAACTTACGACGGCTGCTTGGTTATTGTTACAAAGGGAATATTTTTTGTTTTCAATTATTATGGTTGTGTCCATACTATTTGTATTTAACAATTAATAGTTATGATTAATATGAGGTAGGACTTTATCGTTATTGAAGCGACGCCCTATGCGAAAAATTAAACTCGCGTGACTATAAATAGCCTTATCAAATTGGCCAATGAAAAGCGCGCGGGTAAATTTTGTATTCGATCGACTTCTAGATTTTGAACTCTAACCCGGCGAGTCACAATAAGTAAACAAAATATTGGAACGTGTTTTGGTTAACTGGGAAGACGATACCTACTTCATCATATCCTTGAAGACATTGAAACGTCCGCGAAAGAGCTTGGTATATGCGCAGTTGCTGATGAGATCCTTCATGCATCCCAGGTTTTCTGGGGAATATCATGGGAAGATCGTCGCCATTTCAGGGAATATTTCAGGTAAGCCATCAATTGTATTTTCATCGAAAGGATTCAATACAAAATGCAGAGTAAACATATCAAATTTATTAAATAAATACAGTACCATGACTGAGACGATGGATGTTTTTTTTCTGATATGTTGATCTTTAGAGATGGGCAGATGGCAGTACTATCTGTTAAAAAACACCGATTATTTCGGTACCGACTACATTTTTCGTTTACTGAGCTAGGTACTATATTTGTATACAATTCGGAAAGTAGATCTACTTACCAGAATCCGTTTCGGTGTATAATAAGATTTTCGGTATTTGTTTATTCTTTGTTCTTCAGGGAAAGGAAGGATATTTCAGTGTGATGTTTAATTTCTAGCTTAATATATACTCAAACCCCGTGCCGAAGATATATTTTTCCTGTACAAGTATACACTTTTTCGTTTTTTATAAAGTTAACAAACACATCACAAATATTGAAATCATTATTGGAATTTCTCCTTCATGACATGAAATAACAGAAATTTACAAGCCAATGCATTTTAATTTCCTATCAATATATTTTAAGATTGAATAATTTCTACTTAAATGGTTTCTTACTTGTTTTTTGTTAATCTTAAATAGCTTTGGAATTTCTAAATTTCCTATGATTTTCTTGAATTGAAACGTAAGAGTACCTAAAATAGAAATGTTAGCAGTACAATGGATGTTGTTTTTATATATTGTTTAATGACGTCCTTTGAAAACATATTGAATTTTATTTCATTTTTTTGAGTAAAATTTTGAATTCTTTCAACTTGATAAAACTGATATTTACGCTTCTTTTGTTTTGTGTTATTAAAATTACTTGATATTCCTATGACTTGAAAGGAAAAAATAATTTTCTTTAAAAATTGAAGTGTGCCATTTTAAATATTCCACAGTAAAGTTGCATGATCCCTCTCCTTCCACACTGCATGTCCTTACCCTGTTCCCTACAGAAACCTTTATGTATAGCTCAGTATATACATCAGTTAAATTAGAGAATTCCAATTTTTTAAATCACATTTTTTTCTAATATTTTCTCTTTTTCTAGATGATAACAAGAGCTGTGCACACTGATGGGGGAAAATACAGGCAGAAACAACAGATGAAGAATTCTCAGCTCCACCTCATGAGTCTGTTATAGAGGTCCATGAACCTCCCCCTCAACCCCCTGCTGCAAAGAGAATTAGTGCCGAAAACAAATCAAACAAAGGTGAGTTCATTGATTTAAGGTACTGATTTTGTGATCTTTTGTTTAAGCTTTTGTAATCTCAGAAGACTCCTCTGTCTTTTGTCTAACCTTATTGAAATTTGACAGCCTTTATATGGTTACAAGCTGAAATAAAAATGGCTTTCTTTTGGAATTTTGATTTCTACAATTATTAGGGCCCCACATCGAAGATGCGGGTATGTTCCCTTATAGTAATCAGGTTGTCCGTCTGTCTGTCCATTTTTTTTCTTTTGTACAATATTGATGGAAGTAAATGGTGTAAGTTTTTTAAAAAATTTACATGATGATTTCCCATGCATCCTAGTTCTGCTTGGTAATATTTCGGCAGATCTGAATCAAAATGGCTGCTAATCAGCCATATTGGATTTTAACATTAAACATTTTTTTTTTGCTCTTAAATTATCGGTAAACATTTTGTAAAGACATCATGAAGCAAAGTTGGTCACAATACAACAAGAAATCAACTTATCGAAGGTCAAAGTCATTGGATCAAAGGTCAAAGTCAGATTTTGTATCTTTTTACTGCTTAACAATTTATTATGACATGATGAAGCAAAGTTGATCAGAATTCAACAAGGAATCAACTGACCAAAGGTCATAGGTCAAGGTCACTGGATCAAAGGTTAAGGTCAAATTTTGTAGCTTTTCATGAATGAGCATTTAATGACATGACTTAATTCAAGATCAATGGTAAAGGTCAAATTTAGTATCTTTTCACTGGTGAACATTTCTTTATGACACTTTTTACTGATGAACATTTTGTTATGGTATTATAAAGCAAAGTTGGTCGGAAATAAAGAATAAGTCAACTGACCAAAGATCATGGTCACTGGGTTATAATTAAGGGTCAAGGTCATTTGGGTCCAATGGTCAGAGACAAAGTGGATCTCTTGACTTTGAACCCGGCTCTTGTTGGGGAGGTATTTAAGGTAAAATAAAACAGATCAAAGCCAACAAATAAGTAATGCACTGGTATTTACATTTAGATAGATTTTGCTATTACATTTATATAGATATTATATACCATTAACTCACAATGAACTGAAAAGCTTTTCATTTTGAATCTCTTTACAACATATTGTAAATATATTAGCAATCCGATCAACTGTTACAATGCTATTGTGTTGTGTCAAGATAAGACATTAGAGGTAAACATGTCTTTAATTTCTTGTTTACTTCCTGCTTGTTTAGGAGACTCATTTTAATTGCAAAATTATATTATTTTGTAAATTGTGTTATTGCTCCTTATCTTGACAGATGGTGGAGCTTATACCTGGGACTGGGGTTTATGTGTATCCCAAACACATAAAAACTACACAGAGGAAGACGAAGGGGAACAGGTCGACAGATATTTGATGTCAGTGTTCTTCACCAACACTGAGCTGGTCAACCTGGGAAAGGTTTGAACCAGACCATTGTTTGAGCAATAATTGGTAATTATGAATTAAAACTTTTTCATAACAGCACAAAAGAAAAGAGTTCTACAGCAATTCTCTTTATGTAGTAGTAATATCACTGAAATTACAAAAGTATCGCTATAGCTACTTGAACTGATTAATGGTGCCTGTCAGTGAATAATAAATAGCAAGTTTACCATAAAATGCTACCAATATAATTTCACCATTCATATTCATTAATTCCTAGAATTTTAAGTGATGAAGAAAGAATTAATAAAGTTGCAATTATGTTACTAGCTATTTTTCCTAAACCATCTGCTTTTCAACAGATTATGCTGAGGCGATTCATGGGAAAAGTGGCCTGTCAGAAATCAAGTTTTCAATGAGGACAAAAATCAGTGCTTTGGTCAGCTTGGCCAGGAGGAACTCAACCACATAGAACAAATGAGACATTTCAACTTTTAAGAACTATTAATATGATTGTTTGTTGTAACTTTACAAGAGATATTCTATTAATGATTATTTTAGGAATGGTTATGTGAAATAGTTGTGAATACCAGAGAATAAAAGTGAGTATGCTAGTGTCAAAGCTGGAGAGAGTCATAGTCAATGCAGGGCACTCCCTGAAAGTCAGCATGAGAGTATATTTATTGCATTATTGTGTATTATATTGTAAAATAATAGTAACTACAGAAAGTATTTATATAATAGTAACTACAAGAAAATATTTTTGATGTAGTAAGTGCAAGAGAATATCTAGATGATAAATAGTAACTTCAAGAAAATACTTATATAATAGTAGCTAAAAGAAAATATTTATTCATATAATAGTAACGTAAAGAAAATTATTTATATTATAGTTACTTCAAAGGAATATTTATTTATATGATAATAACTACAAGAAAGCAGGTGATATATAATAGTAACTTCAAAGGAATACTCTATTAAAATAGAATTTCATTTAAACAACAGATCCAGTAAAGGTTAGGTTATGATTTTTTTTGATACCTTTTCATAATACATGAGAGGTTTATGAAGCTTTAAAAAGTTATACCTAACAAATACGATTTCTCCATTTTTCAGTACCTCAGAAAAGCATAACTTTTTTGTACCTTTTTAGTAACTAAATAAAGTTATAACTTTACTAGAACTTTTTCTGTACCTTTTCAGTATCTCAGAAAAGTATAACTTTTTTGTACTTTTTTAGTAACTAAATAAAGTTATAACTTTATTGTACCTTTTTACTAGAACTGTTTCTGTACCTTTTCAGTATCTCAGAAAAGCATAACTTTTTTGTACCTTTTTAGTAACTAAATAAAGTTATAACTTTATGATACCTTTTTCACTAGTGCTTAAGTGGCTAAATGTAACTTTTGTGTACCTTTTGTTTGCAAATAAAGTAATGATTGAACTGAACAAAGTGTTTGAGTGTAACTTTTTAATACCTTTTTGTAACTTTTTAGTACTAGATTGAAACTCTCTTCTCACAAGGTTCCAATCTAGCATCAAAAGTTATAACTTTTTTGTACCTAAATAGAAGTAACTTTTTTGTAACTTTTTTCGGGCCAGGTGAGCTAAAAAACAAATGCTTGAGTATATTCTATAATACTACTGACTTTTAAAAAAGATGACTTACTCTAACATGTACTTCTATAAATTATAGTTGTATACTGTTTATCTAGACATATATATGACAAATCTATGTAAACAGTGTTCCCACTTAATTTTTATATTTTGAGATATATTTGATATATTTTGAAGATTCTGTACCCCTAGGTACTTGAAATTATATAGGACAATTGTTAAAACCTGGGGGTACAACCAACTGTTTTGGGGGTATTTGGGGGTTTCTGGGAACACTGATTGAACCTGACATATCCAGAAAATGTGTAATTCCTTATTTTTTGGGGGGGAAATAAAATGTTCCATACATTGTTTCTAGTCTGTTTAATTATTGATCTGACAATGACAGTTATGGCTATTATAGATAAATATTAAACAATCCAAATCACATCTAACATATAATTTCCAGTTCTATCTTGAGATGATTCACTCCCCACAGTAGCATCATACTCATAGAGATGTCAGTGTTCCATCAGGGTACAGTTATCTCCTCTTGATATCAGACACCACTAGAGATCAACTGGACTGCTGTCGAGTTTCTTGTTGCCATGGAAACTGCACATTTTTGTGAGAACAAAAATATATATGCTATCAATATTATTCTTTGAAAACTATGAAGTAACTGATGATTTTTAGCGACAGCTTTATGTAAAAGATAGGGGTTCTTCCCATTTCCCCCCAAAAATTTCAGAAAATGGCACAGCAGGGCGGCTTGGTAAATATTTACATGGCTGTTGACTAGATACACCAGTAAGAAGATAATTGATGGATGGGTAAGATCCAGTGTTACTATGATGTAAACACTGATAGAAACAGCTAACAAGGTGTTGTAACACCTAGCCAGCAGCCAAATCCCTAAATCTACTCGTCATGGCAACAGTCCCGAACACTTGGAGCCACAGATATCAAGCATGGTTAGCATACATTTATAATAATTGTTAAGAAATTAAAAAACTTTGAAATTGATGAGCAGCCTGGACTCTTTTTGGATTTCCTCATACATGTAAGATAATTTATATGATATATATACGCTATATTTTGTTTATCAAAGCACTTTTCCTATGAAGACTGTGGAAAATAATGATTTAATAGAAAATATCAGTTGAAAATGTTTATCTGTAAGTTGTGAGTTCTTAAAATATTTAACTAAAATTCAAACAGGACCAAAAGCAAAATTAAATTATTTAAGTTATTTCCACTTGCAATTTCCATGGAATCAGAATTATCCCCATTACCAATAGCCCACATCTATACATGCATAACATATCATTATGTTCCATCCCGCTACGTTCTATCCTAATATGTTCTTAAAGGGGCATCACGCTGAAGTAACTATTTTTTTTGTCTTTTTTTTTCAAATACTACATAAACATATCAAGTGAGACTCCTTATGGAAAATAACGATCGGATTTGGCTGAAATAGATTCATGAAAATGATTAAATCTAAGATAATCATCGGTATTTCTACCTGTCTGACCAACGTTTTGTTCAGGGATTTCCCTCTCCTAGCGCATGCGCATTGCACACCATTTCTTTGTAAACAAAATGACTGGCCTTGTGAAGCGAGCCAAAGAAAAGTGTTGTACCGTGTCAGCTACGAAGCGAAAAGTTGCCAAATGGTGAAAAGATAGTGCAAGGAGTACGTTACGGAATCATTGTTATAGGTCGGAAGTAAAAGGGGAAAATAACTGCCGTAGCAGTTAGTACGGTGCATGTATTCCTCCAGATAGCCAGTTAAGCTGAAATGGAATCGACAGAAATGCTAGCGCTGTTTATGTTATGAATAAATATCTAAAACTATTAACCTCGCTAGTATCTTTGTCTGAGTTTGAACACAGATGAACTTAGTTTAATATGTCAATAGGCATGGAGAGAGTTTAATTTGTGTTTCTATAATCATACTGTGGTTTATGCGAAAGGAAAGGATAAGTGACTTGTTAGTTTGATTTTGTCATGAGGCCCTCCAAGGGTTAACTGTTGTGATGGTCACGGCGTATTCTGTCTCTGTCGGTACTCGTGATCGGGGTCAAATGAGATACGTGCGCTTTTAGATTTACATAATTTATAATATTACCGGGTTCAGTAAAATGGTATGATTTAATTGTATTGCTGAATTAAACGATTTTTTGTTTGTTTTTATATACAAGATTTAAATTAGTACTTATATGAATACCCGGGTTCCTCTGGCACAACGACGCATTATATAAAAAAAATCTCTCGTCGTCAGAAACCTACATTACTAAGTGTTAGCGTATGGAGACAGTGAAAGTGGGAAAGAAAGTTTACATATTTTTTTATGCATGATATAGAAACAAAATATGCCAAAGATATTGAGTTGTACAATGTGATAAAAAAAAAAATCACAAACGTTTCTCTTTTTCATGCGCGTGTAGTTTGTCATTGCATATATGCACTTTTTACAGAAAGGTTTGTCCCATGGTTGAAGAAAGGTGTTTAGCCCCGTACAGATGTCACAATCCAGTACTAAATTCAATATATATTTATATATATATACTTTATGTTTATGCCTATTAATATTGTTGACATTTAATTGTAGATGTATGATGGGAGAAGGCTGTGATAAATTGTAAAAACGTTTGCCCCATCCCTTGTTCAATTTTATTCGAAACAAATAAAATAAAAGTGTGCAATTAACTTCTGATGATGAATAACTACTGTTCAATAAGTTTTAATACGGACTTAGAAATCATATTACTTGGTTTCATAGTGCGGCAAGAAGTTGCAGTTGCCTGACGCCCCTCTCTGGGGGCCCCTTTGGAAACCGTTTCATCTCGCCCAGACCGCTCGTGTTTACTGCCTAGTCAGGTGACATTATCGGCGCTATTTTTAGCAGGGCTTTCCCGAACAATTCAAGTGGTCAAACTGGACATTTGGAACGGACTATGAATATGGGGATAGCGTGGTAACATAAATGGAAGTGCATACAATACATACATTTATTAAAAAAAATATGTCTCTTCACGTGATGTCCCTTTAAGTATTTATACAAAGTCCCTACTGAAACTCATTCACTGTATATATTTCTGGAGCAATAATGAGTTACAACTGGTTCGTCCGTTGTCAGTATAATGTGACCGGGTGGGGTGTCCTGCTGGGTGTCTTCGGCAGTATGTTTCAGTGAGGTAGCACAATAAAGTCGGCATCAGTTCCACGCTATCACAAGGAGACAAACACAAAGATATTGCAGCCTCCCAAAACACATACATATGTACGTGTACACTACACACATGTATCTTGCACACAGGGGAGGCTGTCCTTAAATGACCATAGATGTTGATAGGACGTTAAACAATACTAAACCAAACCAAACTTCTTTTTTCATCTATGATTTCACCTACTCTAAACTCAAGAACAACATATGAGAACCCAGAACTTGTTGTCATACAGTCTCTCCATCAGCCTTAATTGTTGGTGCTGGATCAGGTCGATGTTTTATTGTATGTATAAAACAATGACAGGGAGCAACTTGGAACAGGATTAGTGCTAAGCACAGTAATGGGAGGACGTCATATTGAACAACAGTAAATGGGGTAATTAACATTCTGAACCACAACAGCAGGGGACGCAGCTAAAAGCTTGGACCAGCATCACTATCTGGAGCATCATACTAAGAGACTGATGTTGAAACACTGCAAACTGTAAATCTATTAGCTTCGAAAAAATTGTATCTATTCAAAATCACAAGGGACAAGCTTTTCTCTAACCTGGATCTAGCCCTGTTTCACTCTTGATGTCATGTCAACAATACATCAATTTCAGGGAAATGATGTATCGAACATGTAACATTTACAAAGATTTAAATCTTTCATCACTGTAGACCATAATGGACTTGTCCAGATCAATGCATGGCAGAGTGTATTAAAGTTACATAGGGGTGAAAGGGTTAGACTATAATTTCAGTATCTACAATAATTATACTCTCCCAGCAATGTTGTACTTTTCTATAAACAAACGTAGGGATCAACCAACTTCTATGATACTGACTTATAATGATGGAAGTACAGCATACACAAGGACAAACCCAGAACCAGTATGTTTATAATATAGAACTCTAGGGTAAGTTATCAAGATAATGTACAAGTCACTGACGAGTTGACCCAATCCTCCTCCTCCAGTCCCTCCTCCCCTGATCAATATGCCACCCATTCCCTGTACAGATATTGCAAGACTCCGCAGAATGGGGCCACAACCAGACCAGGTACAAAGTACAGTTCTCATAATTAATGTGCATGAACATCACCGAGTACCGAATCATCTGTTCCCCATACACCAGGTACAGTGATACACAAAACCATCTGCTGCTTACACAAACCTGACCCCCTCTACTCTCCAACGACTACCACAGACCATCTATAATGTAAACAACCTTACTCCTAACACCCTACATGCTCCGAGGGCAACTCTCCACCAGGGCAAGGACTACTATACACTAGGGCCCCAGGGCCAGTACTCATGAAAACCATTTCATCCTTTGTGCTCAATCAAACTTTTTTGTATCTCACTTGAATCATGTGACATGACAAAAATAAGTTAAAAACATTTAAAATAGAATTCAGCTTAAAGTTCCCAGAATCAAACTTTTTTCAAAATCAATGACAAAATATGATTTTTTTTTTATAAATTTCTCACCAGAACTTGAGCATAGAATATGAGTTTCAGTATGAGAAAGGTTTCATGAATAAGGGCCCAGCATGTATAATCTTTACAACCCTGATAACTGTATAGTCCCCATGGCTAGCATACAACACATGTATAACTCTATTTCCCTGGCTCCTCAACCAGCATCTCTCTAGCCCTAACACGCCCCAAACACTCCCTAACAGCTACAAAGCTATTACCTACCAAAACATGAATAGAGACATACGTAAATTTGAAATTTGAACGTAAACCATCCTAAAGAACACAGAGACTATTAACTCATTCACCCCTGACATTTCATAATGAACTGTTCAGACCTTTGAATTGGAAGAGTTCAAATGCGTCTCAGAGGTGAATGAGTTAAGCTTACAACCAATCAGGATGAGATTTTAAATTGTATCAGTTTAACTGAATCAAAATGCAAAACAACAAACAGAACATTACAATAATACTCTTACACTTCCCAACACATATTTTCTATTTCTGTTTCCTTTGTTATTCACAAGTGACATTTTAAAGAGACGTGTTTATGGTTTCGTGGAAATGATTTCGTCTTCTACACATACCCATACATATACAGCGTAAATACTTCATATTTCTTCCGTCAACATGTCTAGCTAATTGTTTTTGTTTTTCGGACATCATTCTAAAAGATGAGGTGCATAATGATCAGCAGCAGTAACTGTCTGTCTGCACTGGTAATCAGAGATGCAGATTGTATGAGGGATGCTGACGTCAAGGGAGGAGGAGGGCTGCCATATGAGTTTGTGATCTCAAGCCAGCAGTATAATATAGCATACAGAAAGCTAAACACAGAAACACACATAAAGTGGTTCTCTCCAGTAACCTGCATACACTCTCTCACAGTAAACTGGCACATTCCAATCAAGATTCCAAAGATTTGAATAATTTCTACTGTATGTTACCCAGTCAATAAAGTCTGGACTATGTACTTTTAGTTTAGAGGCTGTAACAGAGACAAGCCTGAGGTCTAACAGAAATGTCTGGACTCCATCTGGTACTAGTACTCAGCTGCCAGTAAACCTACTCAGCCTGGACATGCTATTCTGACACAAGGCATACCTATCCTGATATAACAAATGCACCGAATTATCTGGCATGACAGAGTGACACACAAAATGGACCATCCTACAATAGACTACAGCCAAAACACAGAGTACCTTCTCCAACAAGTGCAGTCCTAGGTTTACATTACCGAGTGAACAGACATAAGATGGACCAGCCTTTAACCTAAATATCAGGTTCCTATGTATCCATGAAGTACTCCCACATATAACTACTATACATATCAAGGCAACTTTGTGTACTACATTAAGAGTTTGTCTTCAACTTTCTCAAAAGCAATACAATTTTCATATTCACTACACTGACTGACCAAGACTGACATTGTTTTAAGATATCTAAGACAGACTGTATTTCTTTTTATCCGGGTGTGATATTTTCCAGGATTTTTTTTTTTTTAGTCTTTAAAACTCTTTGATTAAATGGATCCCTTGTGTAGGGAGGGAGGGAGGGATTATTAATCACCTTAGATTCCCAGGGGTGAAATTATTGTCCTGTTGGTCTTTTATCTGTTACCTACAGACTAAAGAGCAGTAAATATGCCATTACTGATTCTGTTCCAATTTTTTTAGACATTTATCTTCATCTGGGGCTCCCCATCGGACACTGACACCAGTAATAGTCTAAAATAGCTCCATCAGATGACAGATGATACCAACACAAGCTTCATCAACCGACAACTAGCCAGGGTCAACATACCCTTCAAGTTCATCTCACTCTACCTAACATTGATACATATCCTTCTCAATACTTGTACATGTCATACTGACTAATTTGTTGAGAACTTTGAAGTCTACCATATGTAAGTATTGGAGGTTAGGGTCATTATAGTCTACACCATAGGGTTTAACTCATTCACCCCTGAAGACACATTTGAACTCTTCCAACTCAAAGGTTGGAGTAGTTCATTATAAGATTTCAGGGGTGAATGAGTTAATTAAGGTTTTATATAATAATAACAAGCACATAAGATTGATTGCTACAACTTAAGCTTACTGCTAGGCCTGAATTGGGTGTTTGTTATTTTGTTTACATTTTCCTTCACAAGGTCTTGTTAACTTTAATATCTATAAAGGGTCCCTGGTGTTTTGTGTCCAACTTGCAAGATTACAGTTGTATATAGTGTTGACAAACCCATTTATAACTGTACTTAGCCACAGACAGATCTGGTACACATAACTTTGTATGAAATTCCAGTCAATGTAACTAGTAATTGGGCCAGCCATGCTACTCAAACACTAGTGTCTGCATCCACTCGTGTGTCATAGAGACCTTGCAACTAACTAAAGTGGACGATTTTACATGAACCTTGGCCTCCCTAAAACTAACAACAAACTTACCCTTTCAATGTTTACTATATATAAACATATAGAGCTTGGACTCCCTGAAACTAACAACAAATCCTTTCAATGTTTACTATATATAAACATATACAGCATGGCCTCCCTAAAACTAACAACAAACCCTTTCAATGTTTACTATATATAAACATATAGAGCTTGGCCTCACTAAAACTAACAACAAACCGTTTCAATGTTTACTATATATAAACATATAGAGCATGGCCTCCCTAAAACTAATAACAAACCCTTTCAATGTTTACTGTATATAAACATATAGAGCTTGGCCTCCCTAAAACCAACAACAAACCCTTTCATTGTTTACTATATATAAAGATATAGAGCTTGGCCTCCCTAAAACTAACAACAAACCCTTTGAATGTTTACTATATATAAACATATAGAGATTGGCCTCCCTAAAACTAATAACAAACCCTTTCAATGTTTACTATATATAAACATATAGAGCTTGGCTTCCCGGAAACTAACAACAAACCCTTTCGATATTGTAAAGTGTTTATCATCAAATTTCTAGGCTTCCATTCTGGAGGTTAATATCACAGAGTGCACCCTGTCTAAATCAGAGCCTTAATAATCCAGAAATTTCTATAACATGTGAAGTTTTACTGTAAACTCTGAGTAATATTCCAATGTCTACAAATCTTGAGCTTACACAATTTATTCAGTCAAGGTCAAATCAATGGCATATGTTCTAGTCAATTAATACGAAGATATACAATTTAGAAGTTAAATGAACCCATATAATCTGACAAACATCAATTCTCCATGGAAACAACTTCTGAGTGTTAAGTTCTGATTTAAAGGGTAGGGATACTTTTGGTATCTTTTAATGCTTTATTGATGGTTTTGCACCCTAGTAACAGCTTTTAAGGTCATAAAAAGATAGTCAACATATGATGGGGGCACGTAAGGGCCACTTTAACTCATTCACCCCTGAAGACACATTTGAGCTCTTCCAATTCAAAGGTTGGAATAGTTCATTATGAAATTTCAGGGGTGAACAAGTAAAAATATCATGGTCTGAAATGTCACAATACAAACCTGCACATGGAAGCACGACACCTAATCTGGTTGTATTATGACAAGAGCCTAAACAGAGGTACCTAGGGAGACACTGGCAATAGTAGGCACTAGCAACATAACAGATACAAGTCCAATAGAAGTGTTGCGATGTTGAGTAACAGTATTTTTTAGCAGATACACTTCACATCTCCGTTTTAAAACTTGTAACAATAGATTCTAAACCAGAATAGATGGAGGCTGGAGGTGTTGCGATGTTGAATAGCAATATTTTCGAAATGATACAATTCATATCTCAGTGTTCAAACTTGTAACCATCGGTTCTAAACCAGAAAAGATGGAGGTCGGAGGTGTTGTGATGTTGAGTAGCAATATTTTCAAGATGATATATTTCATATCTCCTTGTTCAAACTTGGAACAATCGATTCAGAACAAGACAAGATAGAGACTGGAAGTGTTGTAATGAGGGCACCAGATCAATTTGATACTGATCTTTGTCCCCATGGAAAGACCATAGGTGAAAACCCCCATAATAGGTACATTTGTAATTCAGACGAAATGAATTTTTAATGATGTTGAGACTTACACTGGGTGTTTTGATGTCACTCTTACTATATTTATATTGCACATGAACAGAATGTATTCTCTTACGTTCCTATTTTGTTAGGCATGAAATAGAACAAATGGGACAGAGATAATTGAATGCTGTGTGTAAATCAGTAGTCATTCTACACTGTTCATTATTCCCCTCATTCCTGTAATAGATCATTCCGTATCAATGACTGTTGAGCTCTTCCAATTGGATATGGGGGTTCAAGTGGATATGGGGGTTCAAGATCCTTATCAATCTTTAGCATGGGTAACAGCAAGATATCCAGTTACACATTACAACTCACCAACACAGCTAGTCCTATTTCTAGCATGTCTAACAATGACTGAAGGCAGGCAGACTAGAATTCTTGGTAGTGTTTTCACAATTTCAGAGCAAAATGTTGTTTTGTCTATACATAAAAGTTACTTTTTACAGAATCACACAGCCCTTATACCAGTAACAGAAACTGGACTCATTGAAATAAAGTCTAAATCACTGTACTTTTCTGTAGTAAAATCTTCACAGAAAATATATCAACCATTGAGGATTGAATCGAGAAAGATTGGCGAGAACCGATGCCACCAGAACAAATATTACATATGCAGTATATAGGAAGTTATTTGGTGTAAGCTCTTGATAAAATCCTGTTATCAGCTTGGGGGCTTTTATCACATTAGCCAACACACCATGATGGACAGTAGTTTTCTTCACCACCGTCTGAGTCATGGCTGTACTGGGGGACCTACAGTTTAATAACTTCTATTGTCTACTTTACTTACTAAGCATAAGTTGTGATAATATTATGAACGTGAAGCTATAGCTGTGGCCCATAGACCAGTCCGAAACACGCACACAAGTAGCCACAGGATCCCCTTCCAACCCCATCCCCTACCCAGTCCAGACCATTCAGAAGATGACACAGTCCGACCTACCAACCCCAATCCCAGCCCCAACTTTGTCTAAAACACGCACAAGAAGCCACATCTCACCTTCCACCCTCATCCCCTACCTAGATTTAACCATTTAAAGAAGTGCCCCATCCCCAACCACCCCATACCTAGTCTAAAAACACGCACAAGAAGCCACATCTCACCTTCCACCCTCATCCCCTACCTAGATTTAACCATTAAAAGAAGCGCCCCATCCCCAACCACCCAATACCTAGTCTAAAAACACACACAAGACGCCACAGTCCCCCCCCCCC
>NW_018406552.1:1026048-1049253 GCF_002113885.1 Mizuhopecten yessoensis | reverse complement strand
CCCCCCCAACCTAGTCCAAAACATGTACAAGAAATCAAAGTCATTGCCCCACTCCCAATCCTCTCCAACTTCTCAAAAACTAGTCCAAAACCATGCACACAAAAACACTTGGACACCTATTTAGTCCAAAACCTAAAACCATGCAATTTAAGCATAGATTTCCTCTGTCCCACAGACCCTAACCCCCAAAACATATTAATTCTAACATAAGGTAGTTAGGTATACTTCAGTAAGACCAGTCCAGATTTCACCTCCTTCATTATGTGTAAGTTACAGCATGTGATCTGTAATCTAGATCTGGTCTGTCTGAGAAATATCTGTGAGTCACTACTATCCACACAAACCTCTACTTCACCCCCTCCCTACCAACATCTTAATTGGCCATGCACAAGGTCACATTCCTCAGGAACTTGTTCTCTCCATGTATTTACACAGAAATTAGCTAAAACTTCTAATCGAAAATGGACGGATCTTTTTAATCAAAATTTTACGAATGGGTAATTTTTCTGTTTCTTTTGATTTGTTCATGAATGAGTAGGGAGATTAGATTTACCGGAAATATTAAAAATATTCAGCAGAATAAACCAATGGACATTACCAGTGCATTAAATTGGTTTTATTGATACAATATCAACATTCACATCAGTGGTCTTTGCCCAGCACCACCGCCCAGCATTATCACCCAACATCACCGATATCATATCTTGCAACATGCACGATTTAGCCAAAATTAAACTTGTTGAGATTCAGACTTCTAGCATTAAACTTCGTAAATATCCCTCTAGACTTCTACACCAGCTATAAACAAGAAATTTAGTCTTTAACTTGCTGGCACGGTTTCAATTCCTCAACTATGCACCATAAACGCTGTAACTGATCTTCCATTTGTCAGGATTCTCTGGGGATCTGAACAAGTCATTCCGACATAAGAAATCCGCCCACGTCAATGTCTCACATAACCCTTACTCCATCAGCACAACAAACGTGGCAACAGGAGTGCTATTGGGTAATTTACACCAGTTTTCTCCGTTCGACTCAATGGCCTATACTGCTATTTAAAAATGTTTGAAGATGATATTGAACCAACATTCTACCACCATCACCGTCTCCTGGGTAAAGCTGGTTACGATTTTCCAAGATTGGCACCTTCTTTCCGCCATCAACTATATCTTCCTCGATACGTATCCCAGAATAACTCCATGGAAATCATAACTATCTATGGAGCTATATTTGACTTTCAAATGTTTATGTGTGTCTAATGAATTCTGACAGGAGCTAGCCATGACCACTAATGTAAATACCCTAACAGACATTATTGATCTCATTGTTTTTTCAATGGTTTCCATAACTATCCATTCTACTATGGTCAGTATTTTTTAACACATTTAAATATATTTTCTTACAAATACTGTATTAAATTTTCTAGCTAAAATCAAAAGAAATATTGTGTAGCATTTAAACCTGCAGTGTCAAAATTTCGCTTTTTTTCCCATGTATCAATTTTGTAGGGTTTTAATTTTTTATAACACTAAATATATCAATCCTTTCTGCAGACCACTTAGATGAGACCTATGTGAAAAAGGCACTCTGCCCAATGGTAAGGAGATTCTTCAGAATACACACTATATTATTTGAATACATCCTCTATCTTTCTGGATGCATGTGCTGAAAAAAATCCTTTATGTGACAACAACTTTGCATTGAAGGATGATGATGTTAACTTGTCTTTGTTTAGCAGTGGAGTAGTACTAAGATCGCTTGTTATGGAAAATGTTATTTCAATGTATGCAAATGACCTTCACCTACCTTTGCATGTCCTTGACCTCCACCACCTTTCCAAATGTACCCTCCCCTAGGGTGGAAACAATTTCATCTGCAAACAAAACAACCACAACAGTAAATTCACATGTATATGATGGGCGATTCACATAGAAAAACAGCAAAATGGAAAAGAACCCGAACATTTTGACCAGACTAGGTTAATTTAAAGTCCCTGGAAAGTTGCCAAGGTAATGACTACTATGAGCAATGCTGCCATTATTTTGGGAAGCATTCACAATATTATCCCGCGAAATTGCTTCCAGCTCATGGTGATTGGGCTAGAATTTTGATAAAAGAGTTAAAGGTAGGAAATCAATTATAAAAGCGAAAGTTTTTTTCCCTGGACATGTGTTACCATTTTGCTTAATTTTCTGTAAATAAAACATTTCAAAATGAACAAGAGAGCATCTATATGCTATATGTGATAAAGAAATATATATAGAAGTATGGCATGTTTGGCTGCAATAATATCCAGATGGTCGCCATTGCATTAAGGGAGATAACTCATCATATGCAACAACCTCTAAATTGCAATAACAATACATGTAATATTCTACAATAATCACTGATATATATGGGATATATGGGAAAAGGTCAATATTAATTCCATATCTGGGAAGCATAGTTGTAATTCTCTCATATAAATCAGTAAGCCCAATACCCCTGTGTTTTACGGTTCTTGATTAATGAAAAAGGGGGTGATTCTCTGTACCATCTGCCCAAGGGATACATGATCATCTTTAGCGTTGTTACCCCTTCGATTGTGATTCAACATCGTAGCGACCAAATCAGGTCAAAATGTTTTGAACATTGAAGGTCAATCGAAGGAATAATACACAAAATATGGGGCACATGATGCAAGATATAGTCTAGGCTAAACATTACGAAAAGAGGTGTACATCGTGCTTGAAGGACATCGCCCGGCTGATAGATCAGATGGCCTTCCTCATCGTCCACAACTCTCGGACCAGCCTCACTTTCATCCTGTTCCATCAACACCACACCCAACAGGTGGCAGCACCCCAGCGATCACCCAACAGCAAAACATCGTAGTGGAAAGGGTGGCAGGAAGGCAGCACGGAAGACACCCCAAACATCGTTCATTCATATTCAGATTTAATGATACAGCCAATAGTGTAGTCGGATCATTTTCAATGTCGGTTGACCAGCAAGTCGGGTGGAAGGGCGCACATGAGATAGATAAGGGAGGCGAATGTGTCACAAAAAAATACATCAGGACATATTGTCATCATTAATCAGCGTGTGCAACATACATTACATCGAATGACACAGCCACACTGCTAGAGGTCAAACCTATGACCTGGTAACCTTTAAATGACCTTGGAATTACCTTTTTAACGCAATCACAGGAAATTTGATAACTGTTGTTTTTTTTGTTCTTATTCGATTCCTTCTCCCCACCCAAAAACTTTGCTTGGTTGACCATTATCATCACCCTAGCAAAATTATAATTGGAAAACAGTCTTCAAATAATCTTATAACATAAGTTTATAATCATGTTAGCTGTGATAGACAGATGAAGTATATATAAATTCATCATAAAATGATATAAAAGTAAAATAATACTGAATCTAAATGTTGGCAAAAAGTGATCGTCAAAATCCAAACTTTCCAATATGTTATCAAATTCATTCATGTGAAAATCCTGGGCTACCAGGGGTCACTGTAAGTGTGATGTATCTCCTAGCAACAGCAAGGTCACAGAAAGGTCACCAGGATAGAGAGACCATGCCAGAGGTGCTGCTACAGCATTGTCAGTTGATACATACATAAACAAGAGGCTCTCGGCACTGTCCAATTATCTTACAATTACCCTATATATCATCACAGGACAGTCCTATATACAGATCTTACAAAGGTCCTGTTTTATAATGCTAAACATGTTGATTAACCAAATACACATATATTAAACTTTCATTATTTCAACCATTATGTAAAATGACACTGTCTTTATATTAAAGCTATTTTCTATTACCATATAGTTATTTGTGGTTATTAGTTATTACAATGAGGCATATATACATATTTATTTTATGTTGGCCTTTTTATTATTAATTAAGTTATTGATATTTCTTTATTCCTTAGTTATTGGTTAATTACCTATTACATTTATGAAACATGTATTTATTTTCTTGGTTTTTGATTACTTATCTATAACATAAATGAAACATACAAATATATTGGATTTTTTTTTGCAGAATTTACAACATATCACAAGAGGGCAACATTATTATCAAATGTATCTTAAGTGA
Source organism: Mizuhopecten yessoensis (assembly GCF_002113885.1). NCBI lineage: Eukaryota > Metazoa > Mollusca > Bivalvia > Pectinida > Pectinidae > Mizuhopecten > Mizuhopecten yessoensis. Next base: position 1,045,159 of record NW_018406552.1, on the reverse strand, counting down.
ACAAGACCTACATACTTAATATTAAACAAGGTTAGTGCAATAAAGACAAAAGACATCAAAATAAAATGAACTGTTCTTTCCTTTCTTCATGTTGGAAAACTGCATACAACTTGTTCCCTTGATATTACAACACATCCATATGACCCTGACCTTTTGCTAATTCCCCACAACAAGTGACCATCACCTTGAACCCATTCAAAGGCCTATGGCTATACTAAGGCTATACTAAACTATAACTATCACAGTATGAGTGCAGCGGAGTGTTTGTCTAGTCACACAGTACACAGTGATGAAGACCACCTGCCACAGAAGACCACAGTACCCAGTACAAGTCCACATTGACACACATGAACACAAGCCTGTGATAGGGTGAAGGGGGGAGAATTGGCAACCACTGTAACATATGAAGAACTTGGGCTGAACATCACACAAAACAGGTTAGCCAACCCCAGGTAAATGTACGTAGCAGCCCTGTATGACACCTGAAAGTCAGCTCCAGTCAGACAACCATGGGACACAGCTGAGAACTGGGCAACCCTTAGAAACAATTGATATCATCACATTTCTTAAACTCACATTAGCAACACTTGATAATAAGGGTTCAGGACAAAAATATTTTCATAGTGTGGCGATTATTTATAGTACAAACAATGACAGCCCATCCGATATTTTAGATATATAACAAGGCCAAAGTATTGGGAGCATTTCAAATCTTTCTCCACCTTCGGTCAATCTTTGATCTGTATAAATGGGGCACGGGAACCAGTTATGACGTGTGACAATCCACTATCCCTATGTCAGTTGTTGATGACAGGATATATGAAAGGGCCCTAACTCTGTATATCACTATAGTTTTTGATAGGTGTCCTACACAAAATGACGCACAAACTGATGGATGGATTGCAAACCTATCGTCCTCTTGGACAGTTTTAGTAAGACTGTTACAATTACTTACATATTGTGAACACATTTATTTGCGTACAAATAAATTCAAGAAAACAACATCCTGTCCGAGAGCCAGTGGTTGTCATCACATAGTGACATACAGCACACAGCTAGTATGCTGGTATTTATTAAATAGTCACCAGTGACCTTTCAATAAAAACAACCAGTACAGCACTTACACATTTCCTCAGTCATGTCATTTATACATTTACTCCAAGTCATTCAGCATTAACATCAACTTGTATCCTTATCATCATTAACGTGTATAGGACCTTCGTTCCTATTTCAGAATTCCCCTTTTAAATGATCTTTCAATTCATTTTTTTTAAAGTTTGTTTTATTTACTGTGAAAGAATGAAACCCAAGCATTGCATGGCCTTTAAGTTATGTAATCTCTTACAAGGTTATGTATATAAAAGGCATTTAGGTCTGTGTTGATGTTTTTAATATCAATCTTTTGTCAGGCTCTGAACATAGACCTATAAGTTATGTGCCCTCCTAGTACAACACCTTTGTATAAACTTAAGTCAAATTTTCAAAGATTGTATGTTGTGCATGTAGATGGCATCTAAGTATGTGTTGACGGTTTTTACATCAACCTAGTGTCGTGGGTATAAACTTAAGTCAACTACAAAGATCAACAGCTCAGTATATATGGATGCCAACTTAGTGTGTGTAGAAATTTTATGTTGGTACATGTTTGGGATCTTGTCGAGATCGATAGGTTGTAGAATGGCTTTTACATTGAATTATTTCAATACTCCCGTCCCCAGACACGGAGAAACAACGATATGCATCACAAGTAAATTGTATAAATTGAAAGTTCAAGTGAAAACAAATGTATCTGTATTAATGCTTCTACCCCTCACAATGAACTTTTCGAAGTCAAAGTCCATATTTATGGATTGTTTCACTGAACCTCTAACAGGGAGTATCAGGGTTAATGGTGCAAAACTTCCTTTGAAACCTATTAAAACTTGGAAGTGATGGTGCAGTAAGGCAGCAGATTAATTAGTGTTTCATTAAGGAATGGAAATGCTTGGTCTGTAGCTAACATGTCTGTACAGTAACCTGTCTCCACAACTGCCAACCATAACTGTTTCAAGTTATATTTCTCAATCAATAGTTATAAACCATTTACTGCACTATTCTCAGAAAACGACTGTTTAATATTCTACATTGGGAAAATTCAATTTCCAAAAAGCAATCCTAGGATCTACTGCAAGTAAACAGTGAAATTTTCTCATGAATTCAGTAAGGCAAGTCAGATAATGGTCCACTAAGAAGTATAAATGTCACAAACAACACTTCAAAATACAACATATTTAATCAACTTCAAAAACAACAACACTATTACTACCAGCTGCCTAAAACTACCACCTATAACTACCACCTATAACTACCACCTATCTATAACTACCACATATAACTACCACCTATCTATATATATAACTACCACCTATAACTACCACCTATCTATAACTACCACCTATAACCACCTATAACTTACCACCTATAACTTACCACCTATAACTACCACCTATAACTTACCACCTATAACTACCACCTATCTATAACTACCACCTATAACTACCACCTATCTATATATATAACTACCACCTATAACTACCACCTATCTTTAACTACCACCTATCTATAACTACCACCTATAACTACCACCTATCTATAACTACCACCTATAACCACCTATAACTTACCACCTATAACTACCACCTATCTATAACTACCACCTATAACTACCACCTATCTATAACTACCACCTATAACTACCACCTATCTTTAACTACCACCTATCTATAACTACCACCTATAACTACCACCTATCTATAACTACCACCTATAACCACCTATAACTTACCACCTATAACTACCACCTATCTATAACTACCACCTATAACTACCACCTATCTATAACTACCACCTATAACTACCACCTATCTTTAACTACCACCTATCTATAACTACCACCTATAACTACCACCTATCTATAACTACCACCTATAACCACCTATAACTTACCACCTATAACTACCACCTATCTATAATTACCACCTATAACTACCACCTATCTATAACTACCACCTATAACTACCACCTATCTATATACATTTACTTCCAGTTTTTAGGTGTATAAAGGTTGCTTTTCTATTAAATTAAGTCTTTCTTCATTGAGTACACAACTACTCAGTATGAGCAGAAATCCTAGGAATCCCCAGTAAAGATATACAATCCTAGGTCAGATAATCACATTCCAATACACCTTTTGTTTTTTCCACAGTTCATGTCCGTCCTTTCTGATTTAATTCAATCTGGCATACCCAAGGGAAACAACTGTACTCTTGTATGGCATTAAAACCTCACTACAGCATGGTTTAATTCTATTTTATTCGGATTTCCACTATTAATTGATCACTTTTTGAGGTTAAACTCCAATTATAAAGACAATGTTTTTCAAATCAATAAAAAGAACTCTTTTCTAACACTACAACATGTCTAAAAGACATCAAACCTCACAGAATTATACTAGTCTTCGTGTTTTGTTTTATTTATATATATATATGCCTCAGAAATAACTTTTTTTAACTTTAGTAAACAATAATCCTTCAAGATATTTATTAATATTTAAAAACATCAATGTTAACAATATAATGGTTCAGTATTGTTTAACGTCCTAACAGCTATGGTCATTAAAATATAAGATATGCTCAGCAGGTCACTTACCACAAATTGTTGTTCATTTATAAGTTTGTTCTTTATGTTACATATTTCGACCAATCAGTTATGACCAATGATGAAAAACCTTGGATGAAAATTGCATTATGTCTTAAGAATTTCTTCAATATGTAGTGTTAAAATGTAGTATGTATCCTGGGGGGTTGACAGTGTTGATATTTTATCCTTCAATAAAAAGAATTGTAATAGGTCAATTCAACCTAAAGCAAAGACGACAAAGTTTGACTGATCTATAAAAACCAATAACCAATGAGGAGACATGATGGATAAGACAAGAATCTACTAAAGGGAGTTAACTCATCCTGGAACAGACTGATTGGTCCAAAGATGTCATTTTTTTAATTTATAAAACAAATTATTTTGGGTGTATGCCTACAATACAGCACCGACTTACCGCGATATTCTGATAGTCATTGTCCTGTTTGCAGTTACTATAGCCAAACTTGTTATTGGTCACGGACCCATTGAGGCCAGACGAACTGGACGCTCCTGACAGGGTTTGTGTGGTAGGCATAGCGGCCCATTCCCTTATACCTGTCTGATTAAGGGCATCCACTCGCATCTCAGACACACCATCAGTTCTATCACAGCTAAAACCTCCAACGATTCCACTCTTCTTAATCCTCACACAAGCAAATTCTTACCACAACAAAATATTCCAACTATTTCCGGTTCTTACTCGCAAATTTAGAAAAAGTAAAAAAAAAATTAGGAGAAATATTCTAAACAATGCTGTGGTTAACAAGGGGAGCAGACACAGTTGAATTATTCCACTCGGGTCGAGTTGGAACACCAGAGATCTACAGAGGACTGTTAATCCCAGTTCACACGTCCAACTAAATCCAACTGGGCCAGTACAAAACTGAGGACAAGTTCCCAGTGATGCTGGAGTCGATGTTACTGCTGTATGTTACTGCTGTACCGTAAATAGGTTCAAGAGGTTTTACAGGCAGGCTGGTAGGCCATACACACACACAAATATATATACAGGGGAGGAGGGTTTACACTCCCAAGCACACGAAACAGTCAGGGCTGCTCAAACTCCACAAAAGTTGTAGAAACTTCTGGAGAAACAGGTAGAAAGTACCAAAGTCACTGGCAGAAAGTTATATCCGAAATGTCTTGTAGAAGGGTGATACAGGGTGACAGTAGCCCTCACTGTGTTCAGTGGGAGGATGTTGGCCCCAGCAAGGTAAAAGTATGTAATCCTCCTCCCAACACAGTACAACACAGACTCCTCACCATCCCAGGCTATAAATAGCACACTCCCTATCTCTGCACCACTTCAGCATCATCAGCTACTGGTTGTCAGGGGTTCCCCAGAGGGTCCCCAGGGGGTGTCAGGGGGGGGGGAGGTCAGTAGGGGACTCCTAGGGGGTCATTAACACCCCCTGGTACCAATTACATGCATCAGAACAGGCTGGGCAAGGCAAGGGTATAGTTTCAAAACACCACAAGTTATATAACCTCCATATTGATCAGGGCCACCACAGACCTCTACATCTCTGTTATCACTTGGTACAAACTTCTGTAGATCCTGCTCACATATAATGATTACCATCTGATCCTAAGCTCTTGTACATTTTATATGATCTCACATAAGAGGAACTATCATTACAGTTGTGCTTCATCAGTGTCTTATGAGTATGCAATGTTAAATATTCAACTTTGTGAGACTTTCATTCCCTATTTTGGTGTTATTTTCATCACACAGACGATTCTAATTATTGTTTCTGAAATTGTTGATGTAAAACAGAAATGTATTCAATAGAATGGATTTCACTTTTTTGTCTTGCACAAATAACTTTCTTCAATTCCATTACATAATTATATATTCATACTTCGAACTTTTCATGAACTTCAAATCACAAAAAATATCTTCAGAAAGGTTCAGAATACTACATTTAATGCATGTATCAATGCCCCCCTTGGAGAACCCCGTAAACCTGACAGCTCTCTAGGATACCTGTCTTAGTTCCCCCAAGGACCCCCCCTGGACCAGCTCCAAATGGCTGTTACCTATGAAACATGCACATATGATCTCTGGCGAACACTGTAATCCTAGCACAGGGAGGGGAAGGATAGGGCGGAATCCCAAATCAAACTCCACCGAGCAGTGAAGACAGAGGGGGTTTCATCCTCTATCTCATCATCTCACTTTGACTGGGGTGTCAATTGGGGTAGATTTTCTCCACTCAGATATAAGGATTATATGTGATAGAAAGGGATACTATGAGGTTGAAGAATGACTATTAAACATCTAAACTCGGTAAACACTACAGATAGGGGAGTCTACAAAGTTTTAAGAATAAGGATATCTCATATTTCAATTCATTGGCAGTGGATATTTTGATTCCTGCTCAAAACATACCCAAAGAATTTTGCCTAAATGTTGTATTACCAGTGTTCATCGACACACAACATCCAAAACTTTTAAACTAACTGACCAAGTCATCTCATGTTATCTGAAACACCCAAAGTGTGGTCAAGAGACCTTCAATAATACTGAGTGTGGTACTGGTCTAATTAGAATTTTGAAATAAAATTGTGAATGGAAGATAAAGGCACTTCCACAAGTCTAAATTGATTGTGAGGAAGTAGACCTTTTGAGAGGACAAATCTTTGGTAAAATTAGAAACATTAAACCGACGTTATTTCTTATATTGCTATGGCCATAAAGTAATTCAATATTTTAATCACCATATCTTCTTTACCTTATTTGAAAATATCGTTTTAGCTTAAAGGTTTGGGAGAAAAAAAATCCTTCAAAATTATGTGATTGTATGAACATTACAAAATATTCATAAAACTGAATTATTAGAGATTTCAGTGGAAAGGAAGAACAGCTATTTACTGTTATGTAACATTAAAATCTATACAGAATCATCAAGTAAATATGCTGAAATGTTTATAGTTATCTCATAATCCAAAAATTATTTCTGGTGAAACTCCATAAGTTAGAACGCAGTAAAGAAACATATCAAGTATACAATCACTGCCACATATTTCTACAGTAGAATCACGCTTCCTCCACCGAGTTAACGAAGAGAATGCGTCCCTACCACATAAAAAAACGCAAAACCATGGCAACCCACACAATGACTTACAATAACGCTAAGTGTGTAAACACAGAGATGAAGACAAGTGATTGGCCCCTGTAAGTACCTACATAGTCTGTCCATTGATCAGTAACAGTGACTGGTATTACACATGTTGATGTGTAAGGTTCCCAACTCATTCCCCGCCCACAAACTTGTACATCATCACTCCCTCTATTCATATGCGTAAGATGTTAACTTCAATTAATAACATTGGTCTATCATCCTCTAACAACTGTAATTTCCTTCCTTATCCATGTACAATGTCTACAACAAATCGTAAATAAAACACTAGACTGTCCGCCTCTTTCTCTTCAAATGTGAGAATGTTTTTGTTATTTCATAACACTAATCATCGAGACTTGACGACTCTTCGCCAAAAAAAACCAGTCTACTCAGAAATTCTCCAAGTCAATTCTACGTCATCACCAGCTTTCTTTTCTATTATCATCACGGCACATCACAGTTCTGTTACTCGGCAGTGGCTTCCACTCCATTTTCTTTCTCTGTTTTTCTACACACCGAAACTCTGTCAAGTTTATTAAATTACTCTTCTCTGCAAATGAAATTCTGTTGACACACTTGGAATGGAGGTTTCTTTGAATATACTGAAATTATTTCCAACTTTTTCCTGGGCTAACATAATTAGTCTAGCACTTTGTCATGTGCAGAAATTCCTTGCAGTTGATGGTTTTCAAAAATAACTGGGTTTTTCATCCATTCCCCTAAAAAGATGTAGTCTTCATGTCGAGGAGTCGATACATTGATAGAACTCATTCACGTTATTGATTGAATCTCTGGGCAATTTGTCAACATCAGAATTCTACCAATTTCTTATCTGCCATTCGTCAAGCTTGTCCAAAATTTTATTTAATTTGTTCTGCCTGGTAAAACTCCCATATTGCACTCCAAATAATGGCAGATTTTGCAAATTATATGCTGTTCTGTGCCCACAGATGAAATTGAAAAGTTTCACATTCAGTAAAATGATTCCATGTTAAATCAGTCCAAATCCATCGTGTGTTGTATATTGTGCCTGAAGTAAAATGTACCCCAGTTACACTTCGACCTTTGAGAAATGTACCCCAGTTACACTTCGACCTTTGAGAAATGTACCCCAGTTACACTTCAACCTTTGAGAAATGTACCCCAGTTAAACTCCGACCTTTGAGAAATGTACCCCAGTTACACTTTCGATCTTTCAGAATTCTTCCGAACAATTCTCACCTTGACCTAATAAATTTTAATTTTGCAATTATCACTTTGACTTCCAAAACCCTAACAATTGTCATGTCCACTTTCAGATTTCAGTCTTTTATCTTGACCTTCATATATACATCCTACATCTATTTATGAAATATTTGTCCTTGCAAATCTTGCCACAGATAAATGATGAATTTCTATCAAAATAGCATACTGAATCAGTAATCAAATATCACTCCTCACATTTATTCATAACCTTCATGTAGAAAAAATATTCTCTCCAACATTTAAATACTTAGTTACACTGTTTCTATTGACAACCATACTTATATACAGGTATATACCTCCATAAACCTGATCACCCACTATAAACCAATACCTTCCCCCCAATAAAGACTTCCATTTCACAACTGAAATACACAACTATCCACCCACAACTAAAATACCCCTTTAGGACCACGTAGAATGACAACCTCACCAAGAGCATGAAGAACAACAAGAAAAAGGTTTGTTATATTTGCACGTTTCCATGACTTGAACTTCAAGTCCATTTCACAACTTAAGTATAACAGCTGACATGTGGTCGTTCATAGCCGTCTTCTAGTTCACAATTTAGTGTTACAACCTGGCATGTGGTCGTTCATAGCCGTCTTCTAGTACACAACTTAAGTATAACAGCTGACATGTGGTTGTTCATAGCCGTCTTCTAGTTCACAACTTACGTATAACAGCTGACATGTGGTCGTTCATGGCCGTCTTCTAGTTCACAATTTAGTGTTACAACCTGACATGTGGTCGTTCATAGCCGTCTTCTAGTACACAACTTAAGTATAACAGCTGACATGTGGTCTTTCATAGCCGTCTTCTAGTTCACAACTTAAGGATAACAGCTGACATGTGGTCGTTCATAGCTGTCGTCTAGTTCACAATTTAAGTATAACAGCTGACATGTGGTCGTTCATAGCCGTCTTCTAGTACACAATTTAGTGTTACAACCTGACATGTGGTCGTTCATAGCCGTCTTCTAGTTCACCCCTTCAGTATAACAGCTGACATGTGGTCGTTCATGGCCGTCTTCTAGTTCACAATTTAGTGTTACAACCTGACATGTGGTCGTTAATAGCCGTCTTCTAGTTCACAACTTAAGTATAACAGCTGACATGTGGTCATTCATAGCCGTCTTCTAGTTCACAATTTAGTGTTCATGTTAGTTTCTTAGTTCACAAAGTCGGTTCAGTCTCCGAGTTCATAGCAGTTTCTCGTTCCAAAATTACATTGTCTCCCAGTTAACGGGGAACCACACATCAGTAATTTCCTAGTTCATAGTACTTTCAATGTAGTATTCCAGGCTTAACTAGGAAGGACAATCTCATCATTCACAATAAGTTCCCAGTTCACAAATAATTATAATCCAAACATTCATGCACATGCCTTAAATTAGCAAGTACCAGTAATTGTCTATTGGTCAATATTTGAAATTTAGTTTTCTGTTCCCAACAAAACTCTTGGTCAGCATGTCTGCTTTCTATAAGCACAATAGCAACTCTTCCCTGGAGCTGCTAACAGTCCAGACAATGGGACAGTTCTAAAGATTTCCACCGAGTCTCAGTAGTCCTGCGTTATTTCCAGGACGTAATTGGCACAGACTTGAATTAGAATCGTCAAAAATACATGAAAGATGAACCCGACGACCTGCTCTGTACAACCTTGGCAGCTCATTCTTTAGTCTATTGATCTCTTGAAGTGAAAACTAATGAAGTTTTTGGAAGATGGGATGGAGCACACGTGTGCGACAACCCTAAGCTTAACCGGGGAGATATTATTTAGCCGTCTAAACTGCTAGTCTGCCAGGCACAAAAAATCAATAAAAGGTCCGGCACACAGTAATCACAGGATGTCGTGTATCAATTGGCTCCATTTTTGGCCTAAAAAGTGTAACGACAGATTGTCATCCATTTGTCAGGGTCATTAAATATTCAGGGTATTCGTATCACAGATAATTACGCAACTGAAAGAGACACATAAAACTTCCATCCCAAACGGATATTCAGCTATCTTGATGCTTGCTATTGTAGGCAAATTTCACATGACCTCTATTAACACGTTTTGTTTCATCAATTGGCTTATTTCATTTTATATCAATGTCAACGTAATTAACATGCTTTTATTTCATCAATTGATCTATTTCATTTTACCTGTAAACATGATTCTCTATAAACACATTTTTGTTTCATAATTTGGTTTATTTCATTTTATACCAATGTAAACATGATTCTTTGTTATATGTTTTATTTCATTAATTGGTGTATTTCATTTTACCTTAATGTAAATGTTATTCTCTATAAACAGAATATTTTATTTCATCAAATGGTGTATTTCATTTTACCTTAATGTAAACGTTATTCTCTATAAACAGAATATTTTATTTCATCAAATGGTGAATTTCATTTTATATCAATGTAAGCGCAATTCTCAATTTACTAGTTTTTGTTTCGTCAATAGGTTTATTTCTTTTTATATCAAGTTAAACATAATTATTTATAAAATCTGTGGGAAAAATGGAAGTAGAACCTCAACATATAACATCAAAACTACAGAAATATCTAAGATGAACCAAGTATTTGATATATAGGGATATCCTATGTATGATCAGATCTTCTCATAGACTCGACTACCTCAGAATTCATAACTTAATTACATATTTAGATGAGGATTCCAAAATGTGTTTTATAGTTTGTTATCGATCCTTGGTCATCAATTTATCCAAATTCATTGTAAATCATTGGAAATGAATTGGATAAATTGATAGCCAATATTGTTTACTAAAGTTATCAGAGTGTATTAATATGAAATAAGCCATTGTGTTTCAAACAACATTAGCTTTTAAAATTCTTATCAAACAAACAACAACAGAAGATTTGCCGATTTCTTGTGAATCAATTAATAAGATTGAGTTCAACAATTTTTTTCATCAAAGTACATCAGCATATTTTTTACCCGTTAACTTTTATTTGATATATCAGGTATTCTAGCCAATTTCATTGTTTATCTAACATCAGTATAAATTAAACCATTTTTTAAATATCAACATTAGCATATAATCTGCCAATTTCTTTTATCTGCGACATTCTGGCCTATTTCTTTTATCTGGTATATTCTGGCCAATTTCTTTGTTTATCTAACATCAGTTTATATTAAATCATTTCTTATTAATCATCATTAGCATATATTTTGCCAATTTCTTTATCTGATATATACTAGCCATTTTGTTTATCTTACATCAGTCAATATAATGAATTAATGATAATAAGGCAATTTTTTAATAATAAACATCAGTATAATTTAGTAAATTTCAGTTACATGATATACCTGTCTATTTTAAGGCAATTTGTTTATCTTACATCAGTACATAGTTTGCCAATTTCTTTATCTGATATATACTAGCCATTTTGTTTATCTTACATCAGTCAATATAATGAATTAATGATAAATAAGGCATTTTTTTATTAATAAACATCAGTATAATTTAGTAAATTTCAGTTACATGATACACCTGTCTATTTTAAGGCAATTTGTTTACCTTACATCAGTACATAGTTTGCCAATTTCTGTTTGATCAATCAACATCTGTATGTTTTAGCTGTCACTTTTTTTATCTGATACATCAATAAACTCTTGCCAATTTGTTTATATTTTGCCAATTTCTCTTTTAGTTATCAACATTTGTAATGTTCAGACATCATCCTTTTTTCCTAATAAATAAATATATGTTTGCCAATTTAGCAAATGTCTTTTTTATCAAACGGTATCTGTATATTTTTAGTCAATTTTACTTTTATCAATCAACATATGTATATTTTTAGCCAATTTATTTTTTATCAATCAACACCATTATGTTTTAAGCCAATTTCTCTTTTATTAATCAGTTTTGGTACATTTAAGCGAAGTTAATCTTTTATCAATAACTATCTGTATTATCAACATCTGTATATTTTTAGCTGATTTCTCTTTTATCAATCAAAATCTGTATTTTTTTAGCCAATTCTCTTTGATCAATTAATATCTGTATATTTTTAGCCAATTCTCTTTTATCAATATCTGTATATTTTTAACCAATTCTCTTTTATCAATCAACATCTGTATATTTTTAGCCAATTCTCTTTTATCAATAAATTAATAAAAAAAAAAATTGCCAATACTTTTATCAATTAACATCTGTATGCTTTAGCCAATTTCCTTGTTTATGTACGATCAACTGACAGTTCTCCCATATGAGAGTATGCTCGGTGCACTGGCACTGCCTGACAATGTACTCTCCCATCCCGAAAACTTGATTTATATCACACATATCAACAGAAATGCCTACATACAAATGTACTTACAATCTTAGATATCTTATAGTAGCACGCTTTGTTAGTTACCTGCTACTCCTACCGAAATCAATCAAAGAGCAGCCAACTCATCATTGACTTTTTTGTCACTCAATGCTAAGCCTTTCTATTTGACATTTTTACACAAGTACATGTTTGACTTACCTCTTGGTTCTAGCTGTCAAAAGTAACACACAAGGAAAACATGCACATGTGAAGGGGACGGGGTCATGACTATCACCGAGGAAATTGAGGGGAAACTAACGATGTTTTGGCGTCTTTTCTCTGTTAACTTGTTGTTTATGTTTCACTTGTTTATCACACCCTCACTACTTCCTACTACTGGTATAAAGCTGACACTGACCATTGTGATCTATAACCAACCCAGATTTACAAAAGAAAAACTGAATTCGTAACAAAATTTACCGCTACAAATTGTTTTAAATGAAGAATGAACTCCTTACTAAGTAAACTGAACTGATGAAGCTTTGAATCTTTATCTTTTATATATATTGACAATTTAACAATATAAACCCTTGGTCTTGTCACTAAAAAATGATAGATCAAAGAACTGACCTTTTATTTTTTGAAGAGAAACTTGCAAATGCTGCTATATAAATGATATATCAAAAAATAACTGAGCCTTATCATATCTTACAACCCTGAGATTAATGCTTTGTCTTGTGTCTTATCGGGGATTAGAAATAAGGACATCCTTAAAGGGACTATTATCTATAAATGTCACATCACCAGTTACCTCCTCTTGACAAGTCCACACTGCACATAATTTTCAAGCACAGGTCATCAAAAAAATAACAAAATATTTACATGTTAAATTATCTGAAAGCCAGTATTGTATCAAATTTTTGTTACAAATTGTTGGAATTAGGAGTGACAAAGTTTCATGAGTTGTACATGGTCAAGGGGAAGTAACTGTGGCGTGAAAGCCTAACTCAGTCTATGCTATGGTATGGTATAGGCCTACACATGTATAGAACAACTCCTACCTTGCTTGTGTCAGAACTGAACGTTGTATGCCTGTGGTGACGATAGCTCCGCCTTCTGCGGCGCCGTTGATACCGGTTTCGACTGTGGCGACTGCTGTCACGGGATTGGTAGTGGCTACCATTATCCGACTCATCGTAGTGGCGACTGATGCGACTGCGGCTGTGTTTCTGGTTATCCCAGCGATCTCTCTGGGGCGTGTAGGATCGGTCCCTGTAGCTGTTGTCCTGGTAGTCATGGTAATGGTCATGGTCCCTTCGCCGCCGGTCACAACTGCAAAAATAACACACGACATAGAAATTAAAAGTCATTGCCAGTCAGCACTGTAATGATATATTTTAAACAATATACAAAAACATCATCATATTAAACATGATAATACATGTATATTAATACAAACAAACTAATTGTAGTATTTTCCCTTTCCGCTATCAAAATGTAGGGACAATCAGGTAAACAAATTTGCATACAACAGTTTTTGATAATTGTCCGTGCGTAAGTGCTGGGAATGGATTCAATGACAGATGTGTCCATGTTGGTTATATAAATCTGATCAATGATTTGTTGCAACTCCATGTTTTTATACAACCATTGCTGCTGAACTGTCAAAATTACAGCCAGCTATCTCCTAATCAGTTCCCTGGTTATTGCAATGCTCTCTTTAGTCCTTTAAATATGAATGTCATTGAAAATGTCTTCAGTGCTGGCTGATAGCAAGGTAATTATATAACCAGGCTAGCACACTGGCAGGTGGATGACTGGTAACATCATGATATATCATACAGTTTACATGTTTGCTGGATTCAATGAAACTATGCAAACTTGGAGTCGGTACCAGTTCTTCTTCTATTTCCTTCTTTTCTAGTTTTGTCTTCTCCGACTATAGCTGTCACAGAGACATTCAACTCTACTTGCCTACCGATCACTTGCAACATAATATAGCAAGGTGAGCCCTATTTATGTAATTTGTAGAGGCTGATTCTGGCTAAGACCTTATTTTCACTTCATCAACCTAACTGGATTCAACTTCAGATTTGGAACCTTTATACAAGGTCTATGGCTTTGGTGGGGTTTCGGCCATGTTGTGGAATAGCTTACCACCTGCTATTAGAAAGTCAAATACCCTGGCCAAATTCAAGAAGGACATAAAAACTCACCTCTTCACGTCTGCATTTTAGGCTCTTTGCACATGTACAGACGTCATGTACATACTACCCTTTATTTATTCATTTATATGCACATTGAGATGATTATTTTCTTGTATAATGTATAATGGTGATTGTAAGCCTTTTTTTGTTTATCAGATATAACTAGTACTATTATCCATATGCTGTAAAGCGCTTTAGAGTAATTTTACAAATTATATAGGGCGCTATATAAATGTTGTATATTATTTGTATATTATCATTATTTTCTGTAAATTCTCCATAAACACTTTAAGCTTTGAAAGGTGTGTTTTTTCTGAGCTTTGTGGATTAGAATTGCATTTAACAAATCAGTAATACTAATAGCCAAATCCCTGCCGGTAAGTCATTAGGTATCTATCTGTATGAAAAGTTGTCATCCATTTTTCCGACAGCTACAAATGGTTAGCTTGTCGAGTACCTCTGGGCTGGCCTAGTCAGACATTAAATGACGTACTGACCGTTAACAGTAACACCACTTTATCTGTTGCATTGAAACATGCACACCTATGACCTGTTCCTCGGAGGTTGTGAACTTGTGATGCCACACTGCATCTTAATAGAAATGACGTGTTGATTTGACAAATTGGTTTTCTCTCTAAACAGTTTTGCACAATTTACAAAAAGAGTTGACCTCTTTTACGAAATTAGTGATAAAATCCCCAAATTGCAAAAAAAAATATCTGCTGTAAACAAATAAACTAAATAAGGAATTTGTGTCCAAAAGGTAGCAGATTGTTAAAATTTCAAAGTGCAGCTACAGTAAAACTAGAATCAACTGAAGTCCTTGGAGCCAATACAAATATTCCACTTTTAATCCAATGGTTTAACTTTACTGAGTTGTATAGTATAGGAGCACTCAAATGGCCCGAAATATATTTCATTTACTGTTACGAACATGGTTAGATTAAATACTGTCAGTACATCAATTTGTAATCGTCATGTTGCCTGCAGTAAAATACATACTAAGATTTCGTAGCAGTTTGATGACTTGTATTACTGACGTCAATAGCATTTTCCAATCAACATTTCAATAATCGCTTTAAATGGGTAATTTATTTACGTTTAAACCTATTGATACTGTATTAAATGTCCAGTTTGAAATTCTCCCTGCAGCACTCCCTTGTCTGCATATTCAAATCCAACTGTGAACACAAATATCTCATTAAATTGATGTTAAACTAATAATTTTTGCTTGCGACGTTTTGTGTCAACAGCACAGTACTGTTAATGTTCACTTTTCACAGAAAGGCCTTGAAATCGCCATATTTCAGTTGTAGCTGTATTTGTCACATGCTCTCCAAATGAAAAACTGACCACACTTGACGATGGCTTCAGGTCATGTCATTACCAACTACATAATGTTTCATTAGGAGGTATAGATTTTCAGTATCTAATCAACTTTAAGGGTGTTATTTGACTAGATAGCCCCTTTAACTTGCAACACCATATTTGGCTAATTAATATCAGACGCGTAAATAAAGCAGAACGTACTGTACAAACGTAACAAGAAAAGGAAAAATGCAAATTAATGTCCAGACAAGAACTCCAACCTGGGACTTCTAAAATCTAAATGCGTGCTTTAACCAATTTAAATCTAGATGTGTGCTTTAACCAATTAAAAGCGTCTGTTTAACCTCCCATCTTAAACCCCAAAAACACATTATTGGCCATTACTATCTTCAGTGGGTATATTAAATTGGGAGCCAAATGTAACAGAAAAATAAGTGCAACAGCCAGACAAGGATTCCAACTTGAACCTCCAAACTCTAGATGGACACTTTAACCAATACAGCCACCAGCTGGTCGTCAGCATTCGACTCAGTACAGTTCCTCTACAGAAATAAGGAATTCTGAAATTCAAATGCAGCAAAGTAAAGTATTTTGAGCAACGAAATTGGCTTACACCTACCTCCTACTTCTGCTCCTGGAGCGACGATGTCTCGAGTCCTCATAATAATCACTTCTACGTCTTTTGTACTCAAACGAAGAGTCTCTGCTCCGTGACCTATTTCTTCTCCTTGTTAATCTTGGCATCTAAACACAAGAAATTTTACAAATTATAACAACTGAACTTATTGGTAATTATTGAAAACTGAAATTGTTGCAAGGGGACAAAACAGCTATCTAGCTGTACAGCCTGCTCTGCCAACATCAATATGTAGCATTTTGGAAGTAAGGCAAAAAATAAATACCGGTGTTTCTCCTGAACATATATTATCCACAGCAAAAATATAGTAGGTAGGTAGGTCATTTTTCTCTATTTCAGATACTTTTTTTGCTATGCTTATATAGAGCAAGAGTTCTGATTTTAACAGTGCATATCACTAAATGCCAATAAAAACTTAAGGGTAGACACAAAATCCAGGACAGGTACCAGGGTTAGTGGCATCCTCATCAATACTCCAGGGATTATGCTCACTTTCGCTCTCTGCACCCCTCTAACATGTCATAGCAAAATTTAAGACTCAGTGTGGGCCAACTTGTGGATGAGACAAGAAGACTACCTTCATCCTTTGATGTACATCAAAAGAATCTCGTGATCACATAACAATAAAACTTACTGGCTTTGAAGTTGGGCGTTGCTCCTTTGTTATCTTCAAAGGACAAGGTATATATATATCAGTCTATTGATTGGTAAAGATTTTTTTACCAAGACCAATGTAATAGCCAGACACATGTCTTCAATTTTGCAATGACATAAACCAGGGCCGGGGTGCAGAGCGAAAGTAAGCATTACCCCTGGATATCGAGGATGTGTTAGTGGTTAGTTTGGCCGCGTTACCCCTAGATATCGAGGATGGGTTAGTGGTTAGTTTGGCCGCGTTATCCCTGGATATCGAGGATGGGTTACAGTGGTTAGTTTGGCCGAGTTCCCCCTAGATATCGAGGATGGGTTAGTGGTTAGGTTGGCTGCATTACCCCTGGATATCGGGGATGGGTTAGTGGTTAGTTTGGCCGCGTTACCCCTGGATATCGAGGATGTGTTAGTGGTTAGTTTGGCCACGTTAACCCTGGATATCGAGGATGGGTTACAGTGGTTAGTTTGGCCGAGTTCCCCCTAGATATCGAGGATGGGTTAGTGGTTAGTTTGGCCGTGTGACCCCTGGCTATCGAGGATGGGTTAGTGGTTAGTTTGGCCGTGTGACCCCTGGATATCGAGGATGGGTTAGTGGTTAGTTTGGCTGCATTACCCCTGGATATCGAGGATGTGTTAGTGGTTAGTTTGGCCGCGTTACCCCTAGATATCGAGGATGGGTTTGTGGTTAGTTTGGCTGCATTACCCCCGGATATCGAGGATGGGTTAGTGGTTAGGTTGGCTGCATTACCCCTGGATATCGGGGATGGGTTAGTGGTTAGTTTGGCCGTGTGACCCCTGGATATCGAGGAGGGGTTAGTGGTTAGTTTGGCCCAAGTGTTTGGAGACTGTTGATCACTGTCAACAGATGATCCTGATAATCAAAGTCACTAGTTATAGCCATTGTTTACTTTAAATATGTGATGTTACATGTATATTTGACAGAGAAACAATTTAAATAAATGAGATTGTGAAAGTATAAGGATGGAGGACACAATTCAGATAAGAACAGTGCAGTACAACAGCAGGGCTCGAGCTGGCAGTTGCCACCGGTGACAGTAAAATATGATTGGCGATTTGAAACTGCTCTTGGCGAAAATGTTGACGAGGGACTATAATTTAAGTTACTGTCGACAATAAAAAAAGAACTGTTTCTAGAGCAATTGTTACAGGTAAAATTAGCCCCCGGACACCGCTTGTGTACTACAATGTCACGGCTGAATGCATTTCCGATGAATGACAAGGTCAGAATATTGCAACTGTGTTTTTTTTTACAAAATGGTCACCTGTCAACACAATGACTTTATAATTATATTTAAGTTGACGATTGATTGATTTTTTGTATGTGAAAATATGTTGGCATTTTTGCCAACAAATGATTTTTGACTAAAGAATTTTTCAATTTCAAAGTATTTTATTGACAATACATATATAATGCAAACATATAAGTTAACATTAAAGGAGATATTTGAACAGTATTGACAAAAGAATAAGACAACAGGCTTTGCCTATATCAGTCTTCTTCTAATTCCGGTAGATATGTACAATGTACAATATGACTAAAGAATTATCAACTTATAGTATGGTGATAAATATCCACCAATACAACTATTGATAGGGATGGTAAATTCCAAAATTATCAGCCTTTGGTTTTGGTGAAAATGATTTGCTCCAATATGCATGTTCAGTTCTCTTATATATTTTTTCTTCATTTTAACAGATGAAATATCACATCCTGGCACTTTGGCAACAAGGAACAGTCTGTTTGAATGTAGAAGGCCTTGAAATTGGGATGCAGAAGGTCAGGGAATGTCACAGAAATTAAAAAAATGAAATTATTTGCAGTGTTAGTATTTTATAGTACTAAAACATAAAACATTTTCTTCATTTCAATAATTCATTTCCTGTCCAAGATACATAGGATACATTAGAATGCATATAATGGGATGTATAAATGAAAATTAAAGGGGTGGG
>NW_018406552.1:970944-1026032 GCF_002113885.1 Mizuhopecten yessoensis | reverse complement strand
GGGGGGGGGGGGGGGGGGACTGGTCCATGATTGCGCCACGCGCACTTGTTGGGAACATATTAAAATTTGGCGAAACTGAATCAAGACCCAGAGCTAGCCCTGCAACAGTGTCATAATATTCAGCACTTTGTAATATTCTGCACATGTATGTTATTTCTAGGCATCTAGGCATTTTGTACATAATTTTAATACAATTTTTAGTGAAAAACCTATATATTTTTTGTGCAACACTAAAACAATGACACTTAAATGATTGAATTAGACTTTTTTTTTACATTTCTGACCTTCGTGTAGTGAGCTTCATTCATGATGCCACTGAAGAGTGAAGTGATATGACAATGTGTACAATGTAAGAGCTACCATGTAAAAGAATTCATTGAATTATTACCAGAAGCCGAAAGAGGGCGATACATGTGTTAACATTTAAGTGAGTAATCTACGTATTATTGTCATATATTGGGATTATTGCATTATTAAAACCATAGGTGCTTAATTAGGTGCGACAAATATCCCGACAGCTCTGAACAAAACGGTGTCAGGTCGTTTCGATAACAAGTCTTTTCGGTAACAAGACGAAAGTCGTTTCGGGACTTTTTTCGGTTCATTTTGGGACATACTATTTTTTTTCTTTCTTTAAACATGTTTTAATGTCAAATAAATTTCAAGAATTGATTGGATAAACGTTATTACAACTTATCATAGCCTTCTCCCGTCAAACATTTACCATTACATGATTTTAATAAAACATGAATAAATATATGTATGATATTCACACAGACACAAGTACACAACATAAAAACATTGTTCAAAATATATTGCTGGATTTGATGAATTGATTCTCATGTCTAAAACATATCCTATGTCTTTCACGTTTTTACTTTCATGAAATTCAATTTTAATATGCTTAAAACGTTGTTAGAATCAATGTTAACTCATTCGTCTCTGATTCTTAATGTCAATAATGGAGAATAGAGTGAATTGAAAACATATTATTACAATATCAAACAGGGAATCAACCTATCAATAATGAAAGAAATTGAATGTTGAATTTCATAAGTTCCTCTAGATCTGTATTTAATAATGAGATTAGTTTAACCAGATAACAACACACTGTTAATCTGGTAAATGTTGGTAGGTATCCCCTCAAGCACTAGCAATCTGGTAAAACTAATGATCCCAAGCACAGGTAAGTCGTGACACAGGTCATACTCATACAGGACTTTATATGAAACGGGAGCGATGTGTAATTTATAAGTGAACATTTTATATGTCCCGAAACGACTTGATTTAATTCCCGAAAATCTTGTGTCATGTCCTGAAACGACTTCTGGACTCTCGAAACAACTTGTTCAGGTTGGGCGCATATGGGTAATAATCCTGCATTTGGGTAACAGTTACCCATTTGAGTAACAATTTTATTACTGAAATGGGGAATAAAGTGAAATAAAAACACACAAAGTTCTTTTAAACACTTGGAGCAAAAAAGGGCGTCATTATGTCAACTAAATCAAATAAATAACACAATGAAGTAGATTTGTGCACAAAAATTTATCAATTCTGATGACTAACCTTTTGTGAAAAGGACAAACAAACCATATCACTGACTTTATTTGTTCTCCATTGACTTCAGTGTGTCGTCAATGGGTATGTTGGCAAATGTGACAGGTGAGCATGATTTTTTATGTGTGCTTTTTATAGCTACTCTACAACACACTATAAGCAATGGAGGTGATACAATTTGTCATTTTCACAAAAATTTAGACAACTGGATTTACATATTTTTGTACACAATTGTATTTTTTAATTGATTATGTTGAAAGAATGACGCCCTCTTTTGTTTATAATGTGTAATATTTCTTTGTGTGTTTTTATTTCACTTTATTACCCATTTCAGGATTAAATTTATTACTGAAATCAGTGAAATGGGTAACTGTTACCCGAATGCAGGATTATTACCCATGTTACCGAAACGACTAGCATTCAAACGAACCATCTCGCAAAAATACGTTCAAATCTTCAAAAGTGTCAACAGATCATGTTTCACAATGAAATAGCCTTATAATTATTTGTTATATGCTATAACAGACAGATCTCTATGTTGATAAGTACAGCGTGCGAGTGATGTACAGCAGACTGCGTATATTGCAACATTCTCCTAAGTTTTCTTTCGATGTTGTTAATACTTTAAAACTAAACCCGTACATATCGACATACAGTGTACTGTGTAAGACAGAATCTCTCCCATGTTAAAAAAATATGTGGAAATGATTTTAATGTAACTCTGAAACGTCAAACAAACGTAAAACTGAAAGACATCACTCGTGCTTGTGTATTGTCTATTCAAGATGGCGGGCCAAAAACGGCAACAGGTCTAGCGTTGCTACAAACCCTAATTTAGACATATAATATTTATTTTCGACGAAAAACAAAACATTAGAACCATATATTGCATATTTTAACTTACTGTGGGTAGTGGTTTTCTGTATCGATTGTCCCACAAAAAGTCTAATTTGAATTTACTAGCACACCTCGACACAAATCCAGCCAACACATCCATCCATCCGAATGGATTTTTGTTTCGACCAATGAAAAGTACCGTTACATAAAGACAAGGCACTAATACCAGTGCAAGACCGATAGTACCGACTGGGACTGTTTGGTAATGAAGGTCGCATTCTCGAACCCCGGATAACACTTCAGGTGGCGCAGAAATATTCCGCGATAAACAAACGCACCTGAAGGCAGAGCTTAAAAAGCACTATTTCGGTTTTTGGGAATAATTAAATAGCGATGTTAAAGAACAAAATTTGTTATATTCTTTCATGCGTCCACTTAATGATATAACTGTTAACACCCTAAAATGTCTAAAATGACCAAAGTCATTCAAGTTAACAACAACGTCTACTCTGAGCCACTCGAAATCCTAGAGCAATGGGAAAAGCATTTTCAGCAATTGGCCACCCCGCCAGAGACAAACAACCAAGATCTAACCAGGGAAATGTTATCAAAAATCCAAAACGACATCATCATGGAAACGGAATTATCAAAAGATGAAAAGATCCAAGTAATCACGGAAAATGAAGTAGAGACGACCATTAGGAACCTCAACTCTGGAAAAGCCATGGACGCAAATGGCATCTCAGCAGAGCACCTAAAGTATGCAGGACATGAGTTAACAACAGCACTAACTCAAACATTCAACAAGCTGCTACAAAACTTGGACATAACTCAACCCATGAAAGAGGGGATCCTTACACCGATCCTCAAAAAAGGAAAGGACAAGACAATTCCATCTAATTATAGAGGTATCACCGTCACAAACGTGTTCTCTAAAGTCTTCGAAGCAATTATCAAGGTTAGGCTGGAGGAAATACTGAACCAAAAGCAAAATCCACTCCAAAGAGGATTCACAGCTGGTGTCTCCCCCCTAGGAGCTGCACTCATGATTTCGGAAGCTATTATAGACGCAAAGGAAAACCAAAAGGAGTTGTTTCTTGTGACGTTGGACGCCCAAAAAGCCTTTGACACCGTAAACCACGAAATTTTATTCAACAAACTATACCATGCAGGAGTAAAAGGACCACTATGGATACTCCTACGGAACATGTACAAGAACTCCAACATCAAAGTAAAATGGGAAAACAATACCTCAAACAACGTACATCTTAAGCAAGGAACCAAACAGGGCGCCAAACTTTCGACAACACTCTATAAAGTATACAACAACACCATCCTCGACAGTATTACCAACACAGACATGGGATCCCACATCGGTGACATCAACATCGCATGCCCGACTTGTGCAGACGACATCGCCCTTCTGGCAAATAACCACCATGAAATGGAAGCAATTCTGGAGCTCGTAGACCACCATACTAAACTTGATCGAGTCACTATCAATGCTGCAAAATCGGAGCTGATTATATATGGAAACAGCAAAAGCTGCGAGTCAGCTGTCAACTTTGGGGAATCCACAATCACACCATCAGTGGAAGCAAAACATCTGGGCATAATCCGCTCAAAAACCAACAAAGCGAATACCAATGAACGGATCAAATGTGCAAGGAATACCATCTATGCACTGCTAGGAGCGGGGCTATACGCAAAAAATGGCATGTCTCCAACTGCCACGCACAAGCTCTGGAGAGCATACGCTGTCCCACGTCTAACGTATGGGCTAGAAGTAATGACATTAACGATCACAGAGAGGGAAAACATCGAAAAGGCACACAGGAAGATACTGAAGCAACTCCAGGGATTACCAACGGCAACAGCCAGCACAGCTGTATACACGCTAATTGGCGCTGAACCAATCAGCATAACCCTGGAGAAGAACATCATGACTTTCTTCGTCAACATTGCTAGAAACGCAGAAGCTGTCGAATATGCCATCCTTCGCAGATCACTCTTGATGAACAGCCAAGACAGCTCATGCTTCGCCTCAAGGGCGGCGCAACTCCTCGGCAAGTACAGCCTCCCAACAGCGTGGTCCATTCTCGAAGATCCTCCTAAAAAACCAACATGGAAACGGATGCTAAAATCAGCAACCAACGATCTCTGGAAAAAAACTTGTGAGGAAAATCTGGAAAAAAAATCCTCCCTGCGCTACCTCCAAATACAAGACCAACCTCTGTATAAGGCACACAACATCTGGGCCAGTACCGGAACGTCACCAAGAGACGTCAAGGCAGCTGAAATTAAAGCTCGACTTGCCACCAGCACGTACAACCTCCAATGCAGAGCGGCAAAATTCAACAAAAACAGTGTTGATACGACTTGCTTGTTGTGTATGCAAGAGGAAGAGGACATTAGCCATTTCCTACTCCGATGTCAAATGCTGGAGTCTACAAGAATCGGACACATGCAAAAAATTGAGGACCTACTAGAGAGAATTGGTGGAAGGGGCACTACTGAAACCATCAAGGCAAACAACCTACTTTTACAGCTTCTTCTGGACCCAACATCAAAAACACTGCAAGGGCACGTAACCCTCAACCGTAGGAACACAACAGAGTTGGAGAGACTTTCGCGCAACCTCTGCTACTCCATCCACCTCAAACGGGCTGAAATACTATCAGCTCGCGGCTGTGTGTAGGCACCACGAACTGTGAGTCCCTATAAAGTGGAAAGTTAAATCATCCGGTCTGTAATCCAAATTACAGGGGGAGGGGAAGGAACAACAAGCTATGAGTTATATTTGTTTTTAAAGTGTACAGTGTTACGTCAAACTGTCTTTTTAACTTATAACATTCTTAACCGCACGCTTCTAGTGGACTTGCTTCAGGGCTTTTACCATACCGCTTGCTGTGTTTTAATACCCGCTTGTAGTGCTCTTTAGTGCTCTCTAAATGCTTTTAGTGACTATATCTAGCTTTTAGCTTTTAACTGTCTAAGCATTTTTAAGACATTATGCCACTGCAAGTAGTGTAGCAATTCAAGCAGCCCACGATCCAGTTTTTAGAAATCTTATACTAATGTAAATAACTTTTAAAATCTCCAACCTCCGAAGTACCGTGTACATGTGCATGTGGTGAGGGACATTGTTCCTGTTTTATTGGATACATATCGTGAATTTTAATGGACCAACCCAAATAGTGGTTTTTATGACTTTTTAATCCATATATGATGTACCAATCACTCTCCAGGATCCCTGGACAGCTCCTATACGAAAGGAGGACAAGACACTACAACAAGACAAGACAAGACATGGAAAATTGACACTGTTTTATGAACAAATAATGCACGCTAGCAATTGTCAACTCAACGTTTTTGTTTCAGTCAGTCACGTCTGGACCCCTCGATATGCGAGCCTGGATATGCACGTGCTGCATATATTTCTGAGGCTAGCCTCGGTTCAGATCAATCGGGAACCATCGGCATTTTCCGTAAACGAGAAATTACTTTATTGTTTACGGAAAGTCCAACTATTCCCGATATCGATATCTTAGCATATCGCCGAAGATTTCTTTTCGTGTTCAGTTGGTTGAAGCGGCTGAACCGGATACGTGAAAGCTTGGGGCCCATGTCGAACTTGAATCTAGCACTCGACTCTTCTTCTTTATTATGGGGGCTCCATCAATGTTGATGTTTATGCCCTCGGGGTCCTATTGCATGGCGTCAAAAAGGGGGTTATTTACAGTGATATAGTTGGGTTTTTTGTGATCTTTTGTGCAAGGTATAGATAAAAGATAAAAGCTGGCGTATGTTTCAGCGTGTGATGAGGGCTTCAAGGGATGCATAGGGTAAGTGTGCCTTGAAGTCCTCTAGTGTTGTGCATTGTACTGCTGCTATGGGAAGGAGATTCCATTGTGTTATTGTGTGTGGAAAGTAGCAGATATGTGTTTGTATGCGTGAGGGTGTGCATGTTTGGTTCGTATGGGGCGCCGTTTTGGTATTTATTCACAAAATGTGATATCATTAAATCGATTTAATGATGTCACATTTTGTGAATAAAAAACATTAAATACGTCTATTTTATGATATCATACAATCGAATTAATGATATCATAAAATCGATTTAATGATATCACATTTTGTGAATAAATACCAAAACGGCGCCCTATAGGTTCGAGGGTCTACGGGTGTGAGTATATGTGTTGGGTTTATAGCGACGATTTGGTGTACAATTTTGCAAAAAAAATTATTGTGGTGTTGGCCATTGTAGTGTCTGGATCATATCTGTTACGGAGCTGGTGTTGTGGTATCTGTTGTTTACGTAGCGAGTGCTGCTCTTCGTTGTGTTTTTTCTATTTGTTTAATTTGGTTTGTGTTGTGTGGATCCCAAATGGAAGAACAGTATTCAAGTTTTGGCCTGACTAGTGCTTTGTATGCGTGTTCTTTGTATGCGTGGTGAGTTTATTTTTAAGTTGCGTTTTAGAAAACCTAGGGACCTATTGGCATTGGCTGTGATGTTGTTATATGTTTGTCCCATTCAGTCGAGAAGCTCGTATATATGATCATCGGGGTGTCATTTTTACCGAAAGTCGATCTAAACCCCTTAAACATGTAAAATTACTCTTAGTTTAGGTCAAAATATAGCTGTAACAAATTCTGATGTCCCTGTGGAATCTAGTTTTTTGCTATTTGACTGATATTTTAAGACAGAAACATCAATAATCTAGTTAATGGGATACGTTTTTAATCTTAGAATTAGTTTTAGTCCTTTCGCTCTCTGCACCCCTGGAATCATCCTCGATATCCAGGGGTTAAGCTCACTTTCGTTCTCTACACCCCTGGAATATATCATAGCAAAATTGAAGACACGAAGATAGCTGTTTGATTGATCTCATGCAAAAAAAAACCACTGACCAATCGCTAGGCTGATACATGCATATGTCCTTCGAAGATTACAAACGAGAGACGCCCGACTTCAGAGCCTGTCATTTTTTACCGTTATCTGACCGCGAGATTATTTTCATGTATATTATCTCATCAACAAGGTGGCGCACACTGAGCCTTTAATTTTGCTCTGGTGTAGAGAGCGTAACCACTGGATATCGAGGATGCCCTGCAAGATCCCGATGATGTCCATAGTTTTCATTAACCTACATCTTTGGAAAACCTGTATTGTCTTTTTTTCAGTCAGCAGTCGACATATATCACGTAAATCATGACACTAAGTACCGGATCAACTACGACATGTAAACGACGAAGGTAGCCTGGTATGGATATTACAACCAAGAAAGAGGAAGTAACGATTAACGATTAACAGAGTCGAAATCTTCCCGCTTAATGTACACTTTAGTTGTAAGCCGTCCTTTGGTTCAAAGATAGCGTTTTGACCCACTATGAAAGTGAATCCAATTAACATGGTCTCGTTTGCCCATAGTCTGGCGTAGTGCTTTACAGAATTTATACATGTACAATGCATGTACATCGTATCTTGAAATCAGTATTCCAATTTGTTGTTAACGTTACTGTATATCTCGATACTTAACATGGTAGGACTTTTCATGAACAGCCCTCGTTTATCGGTGTTGCTCGTAACATTTAGATCGCGTACTGTGTATTCAAAGAAACTTTGACCATATCACACATCTATACAGTCATCTTGTGGTAATGGGAGTAAGAAAGTGCACTTCCGCTACATTCCTCTCTCCTTTTTTAAGTCTTCGACCCGAAGACACATTGTCCCTGTACGGAAACATGATTTTTTGATTCCCATAGATTAAACATGATTTTTTTGTTTCCCTGCATAGATTAATTATAGTTTCATTAAGGGCCGCAAGCTCAAATGAAATATGATCAATCAATCTATTTCCCCCTTTTATGTGATAAATATAATCCAATCAGATATGCTGTAATGTAGAGCGTGTATAATTTGGAATAATTTAGAGATCTATGTCAAATTCTTAATTAATAAAAAATAAATTAATCAGAGACGTAAAGGCCTATAATACAATTTGTAATATCACGGAATTTGATTAGTCTCTGAAGTAATCAATAAAATCATCACAGACTTTAAAAAAAACATGAATATATTTTCTAGGTGTCACGATTACATCACTTTTTAATAACATAATATACATGTAGATAGGCACAACTGCACTGCTACCTAGTTCTACTGAGCACACTACGGACAAATCTTAGTGAGTGTTGTTTTCTAGAATACCTAGGCCGCATTTAGTACCTCAGATTGATATGATAGGAACTTCCGGTTCAAAATGGCGCATAATCGGGCCATTTCAGGGATCTTGAAGAATTTTCAAATCCGGCCAATAAAGAAAATGATATTCAAATTCGATCCATATTCATCAGACGTGAGAGCCATCAGGTAATTTACGACAATAACTCAAACTGTTGTGGCCGGTGACAGTGTTGCAAATGGATGATCACTGTTAGAGGTCGACTTTGGTATCCTCGTGTAATCTTCGGTGCCCGAACCAACCTTAACATATAAGAGCAACCGTGATTTCGTACTGATATCGGTAGAAAACTGTTGAAATTACCTGCATGTATAACTTTGTTAACGCGTGTTCAATCTAGTTATTTAAAGGAGAAAAAAATCAACTAAAACTTCTAAATGCGGACAAACAATTGTCGCAATCATGCAAGTATGTGCCTTTAAAAAAAACTGAATAAAAAAAAAAAAATTGTCAACAAAATAAATTTCACTTGCTGATTATGGCCGTCATCGGTTTCGGTGCCGCGATTGTGTTCACAGAAAGTTCCCGTATAGAAAAAAGTGTTTTAAAGCAATTTTAAAGAGAATGAAATCTGTAAAATTAAATTGTATTTATTATATTGTTTCAGGGAAGTGCTTTATGCACTACATTCAGATAAAATTCTGTCAACCAATTTAAACTGTGTACCCAAGGTGGATATCATGTCGGATCAGTCTGAGCCAGAGATGAAAGTAGATTTCAGTAAGTATTGAAACAGCTGATATTAGCCTGAGTTTTCTCTGGCTCTATAATTAACACCAGACTTAGACATTTTGCCATTATTCAATTATAGGCTTTGGCTGAGGGTCGATACCTGGATTTATTAACCCGAGAAAAGATATATTGACAGAGGACGCAGTCGAGGTCAATATTTCTTTTCTCAGGTCGATAAATCCAGGTATTAACCGAAGTTAAAGGCTACAATTGTTTTATTATTTTACAAAACAGTAATGTAAGCAATCTGAAAAAAACCCACAACAAAAAAGCTTCGGAAGTTGGACGGTGCATTGTTTGGAGACAAGTCATAATTCTATTTTAAGAAACACCCAGTCCTTCAACAAAAATCACGCGCTCCAAGTCAATATCGTTTTTTATCGGTGGACACATGAAAGACTCCTGGCCAATCTCTTGTCGAGAATAACATGAAAAAATAATAAATATAGATGTCTGGTGCTGGTGCAGAGCACACTCCTGTATGAAAACGTGGAATTCTCCGACACCGTTTGGTATCGGGATTGAATAATCAATAAAAAAGACGCGGTCCAGACATTTTCTAAACAAGAATGATATATTCCGTTTTAGGCCCGGATCAGTACAGTTTGTTGATTGGTCACTCCCATGAACTACAAATTGGCGTTCGCTCAGGTGGGAAATTTTAAACGATTGAAAACCGAGGAGTCTATTGACAGAATTTAGCAGCTGTTGGTGATAATAAGAGTGGATTTGGATAAATAAATAATCCATTTATCGATATATATGTGAGGTATGTGTTGTGTCTGTGTCATAATAGATTTTTGTTGTCCATACCTCATAACTCTCTGATACCAAATGGTGTCTGAGAATTCCACGTTTTCATATAGGAGTGCACTCTGGCCCCACACCAGGCATCTATCTGTCAAAATGTCTAAGTCTGGTGTTGGGGCCAGAGGAAACTCGGGCTAGACTGATAAGTACATGAATCTGGCCCAAGTTTCACAGACATTCATAACTTAATGTCTGCCACAACCACTATAGGTTTCCTCACTCTCGACTCATGGGATAAACCTGCTAGGAGTTCGTAAATATTTTTGGTTACCCACTAGTGGGTAACACCCTTGACATTATTTCATTTGTCAATCTTCTAATTATGACGTCAAGTAATAATGCTTTGCGATGATGTCATAGTTCATTGCACTGTTTCCCCGATCAACAGGAACAAGGTATTCCCAAGAGAAACATAAGGTTTTCTAGATATAATATCTGAACTTTGAGGGAGAAAAAGGCCCCAAAACTCATTATGATTGATAAGCATGTTTATCTAGCTCTTAATTGTTACTTAATTTTCAAACTATGAAACACACTCGGTAAACCTTTGTGCCTTGAAAACTAACTCACTCCAGTCAGATAAACATGATAACCAGCCATCTTTGTTCGGGAATACCTATGTCCATCCATAGTCATGTACTTACAGAACAAAACTTACAGATATTTTTACCGTATTAGTTTAATCTTAACCACCATAAAACTACTTAAAAAACAACACTGTAATATCTAATCTTCACGCTAATGCAGTCTTCCTAACAAGCACTGGCATAAACTTCAAGTTGAAGGCGCCATTTATCAAAAACAAGAAAAAGAAGAAGAAGAAGAAGAAGAAGTCCTATGCCTAATTAGGAAATTAAGTTGTCTAGTTTTCCCATTGCTTTCAAATAGACAGAGCTAAACTGGTTTGGAGTTACTTTCCTATTTATGTCACCATAAGAAAGCTAGAGTTATAGATATTTGCAAAAACAAAATATTTGTTATGATTTCCCGTTTCACAGGACATGCCTCGCTACAATCAAAAGTTTTTGTCATCTTTTTTCTTTTCCTTGTTGCAGCTGATGGCCAGAAGGTGTTATTCAAAACAAAAAATTTAACAACTTTAGACGTTTTGCTGAAATTACATGGGATGTGTACAGAAAAGGATCCTAAAAAGCTGGAAACAAGTACAATTGACACAAAATCATCTCGGAAAAAGGTTTCGAAAAAATGATACAGAGCAATCTGTATTGTGTATGCATTGTGTTGTGTGAAAACTGTGAGTAACCAGAGAGTTGTTAAATTCTTCGTTAAAAGTGTTGGTGTCTAACTTGAAGGTGATTACAGGAAATTGATCAGGAGTCAAGCTCTTAAGGCCCTGAAAGTAAAATGATAAAGATTACTTCATTCATTAGACTGGAAGTGTGTGGGTATATAACTGGTTAAACATTATCTTTTGTAACCTTGCTCAAAAGTGAAGCATCAATATCATATTCATCAGCATTTAAAATTGAGTTTTTCATGGAAGGGAAAAATGCATAGTAAAATCTTAAAACGTCTGAAAAGTACATACAATACCAGGTACGATGATCTGACGAAAGAATTGTATAAAATGACAAAGTTAACTGCTCAGCTGTTCTATACAAGTGAATCTATGGTATTTGAACGTCAAAATGTAGGGATTCTGCTGAAATATAAAAAGGAAGTGAAAAATTGGTCGCCTTATATAATAGGAAGACTATGCAAATATGTAAATAAATACATTGTATATCATTAATTTTTAAGAAAACCGAACTTAAGAAATATTTTACTATAGCAATTTGCTGTAAATACTAAAAATCTGTATACTTGACACCTTCCGATGAGTGGTAGTCTGTCCAACTGAAACAGAAACCCACTCCACTACTATAATACTTAGATTCGAAATTTTCTTTTCGAATGGTACTTTATAAGTTGGTAACAATATTACTAACAAGTATGAGATGCAGGGTGAATCATTTTTTGGATTAAACGAGTAAAGAGTCTCCATAATGCTACAACACACAAACCTGAATATCAACAAATTATCATAGAACCATCTACCGGTATTAAACAACAAATTTCAGAATTAATTTCCCTTCACTTATTGATGCTCCATAGCTACAGCACAGCCAGATTTCAACCTATCTACTGAGTATGACATTGTGTAAATTGTATATCAATGGAAAAAATATTTTGTGTGTGGAAAGAGATGGAAGTATTTGCAATTGTGATACATGAGTTTTGTTTGTAAAATAAAGTTTTTGGCTGAATGAAAACATGAAATAATTATATTCCTTGGTCTGTTATTAATTAATATATAATTTTGTACTGTATTTATATAGTTAGCTCATCTGAGATTAAAAGAAACACCACAGCGCTAATACACAAAAAAAAAAAAAATCACAGATCAAATTTGATTTAGAGGAAGTGATCACAATAATGAGTGGAACTCATGTTCCTCGCAAAATAACAGGTGCTTTAGAGTGGTAAGTACTGTCACAATATATATAGTAGGCATCATGTTCCCTGCAAAATAACAGGTGATTTAGAGTGGTAGGCACTGTCACAATATATATAGTATACATCATGTTCCCCACAAAATAACAGGTGCTTTAGAGTGGTAACAAAATATCACAATATATATAGTAGACATCACACTCCCCACAAAATAGCAGGTGCTTTAGAGTGGTAACCAACTGTCACAATATATATAGTAGACATCATGTTCCCCACAAAATAACAGGTGCTTTAGAGTGGTAAGTAACTGTCACAATATATAAAGTAGGCATCATGTTCCCCACAAAACAACAGGTGCTTTAGAGTGGTAACAAACTATCACAATATATATAGTAGACATCATATTCCCCACAAAATAGCAGGTGCTTTAGAGTGGTAACCAACTGTCACAATATATATAGTAGTCATCATGTTCCCCACAAATAACAGGGGCTTTAGAGTGGTAACCAACTGTCACAATATACATAGTAGTCATCATGTTCCCCACAAAATAACAGGTGCTTTAGAGTGGTAACGACCTGTCACAATATATATAGTAGTCATCATGTTCCCCACAAATAACAGGGGCTTTAGAGTGGTAACCAACTGTCACAATATACATAGTAGTCATCATGTTCCCCACAAAATAACAGGTGCTTTAGAGTGGTGACCAACTATCACAATTTATATAGTAGGCATCATGTTCCCCACAAAATAACAGGTGCTTTAGAGTGGTAACCAACTGTCACAATATATATAGTAGACATCATGTTCCCCACAAAATAACAGGTGCTTTATAGTGGTAACCAACTGTCACAATATATATAGTAGACATCATGTTCCCCACAAAATAGCAGGTGCTTTATAGTGGTAACCAACTATCGCAATATATATAGTAGTCATCATGTTCCCCACAAAATAACAGGTGCTTTATAGTGGTAAGTACTGTCACAATATATATAGTAGTCATCATGTTCCCCGTAAAATAACAGGTGCCTTAGAGTGGTAACCAACTGTCACAATATATATAGTAGACATCATGTTCCCCACAAAATAACAGGTGCTTTAGAGTGGTAGACTATCACAATATATATAGTAGACATCATGTTCCCCACAAAATAACAGGTGCTTTAGAGTGGTAACGACCTGTCACAATATATATAGTAGACATCATGTTCCCCACAAAATAACAGGTGCCTTAGAGTGGTAACGAACTGTCACAATATATAAAGTAGTCATCATGTAAATGTGGAAATTTATCAGAAAGCTTCAAAACATACATGAAATGAAGGAAAATATTATAAATACTGTCAGTTATTTTCATAAGCTGACTGATGTGATTAAAAGGTGTTCTGCTTTGGGTACCCTTCAAGCTAAAACTTCCAATCAGACACGACTCAACAATATGGGTCACAAAATGAAAGTTAAGATAACTACTGCTAAATAGTGTTAAATAATTGATGTTCCAATAAATAAATAGGAAGTATTATTATATTGTTTTTAGAAGTTTTCCATTTTGTGTACCCTCATACTGTGGGTAAAAACGGTGTGATACTCATATACCGTGACCAGTCTTCCAAGAGAAACTGACCAGGTTAACAAATTTCGTGAAAAATGAAACCTGACTTTCGTAGGTCATAATTAAAGTTACACTTTGCAGTCTTTCAATGTACATACACTTCATACTGTATACTTGGAAATGTTCGCCCTTCGATGGTAAAATCAATACAAATGTTACAGAGGGCAGAGAAGGCAAATAAAACTGTAGCACAAACTCCAGTATACAGTATTTTGAGAAAATGGATTGCCATCTTGCTGGGGACGGCGGGGGGCGTATTGTGTATATTGCTGAAATCCAAGAGCTGTGCCAGATGTGTACAGCTGTACTAGACTGATCAAGGGGAAGAGATCAATTGAAGAGCAATCCTTACCTGGTATTTGTTATTATGGCACATTATGATAGTAATGTGTATAAACACATCCAGTACTGATAGTTGGAAACTTGTCTTTTCCTATCATATCTTTACTTGTACATTTATATTTTCTATAAGAATGCTACTTCCCTGCATGTCAAAAGGGATTATATTTACTATGGAATCTCCCTGGGACATAATGATTCAATCTTGACTATATGCTTGATCTTCTCACCACCCCTGAAGGCAGAAGAGTTTTACGAAATAATTTTATGCCCACTCTCACAAAATCATGTTGTTGTGTTGAAGAGTTTTCAAGTTTGTTCAAAGAAATGACCTTAACCCCAATTCAATATTACATAGCAGGGCCAAATATGTTTAAACATTGAGTAGAACTTAAGTGAACTTTGAGGCCTAGACATGTTTATGTGTGAGGGGCTATATGATTTGACACATCGGCTCAAAGGTCAGATGTCTTATAATCTTAGTCCTAGAGTCATGACCTCATGATAGGTAGACACTTTTTAGTTCACCAAACTGAAAGTGAAGTGAGCTGGTGTTGTGGAGTGAATTTTTGTTGTCTGTAAACTTTTATTAAAAAATCATAATATTACTGTATGTAGTCTATGTGTAGTGAATAAGTAATTTTGCATGACTATATAAAGCATTTTCAAGTGCTAAAATATGAATCAAGGAATCTTAGGGTTCAATATCCTAAACACAGATTTCCAATGGCTTAACACCTCGCACACAAGTGTTGTAATAAAGGTGACAAACTCCAAATCCAGTCACACAGGAACTCAGTGGGACAAACTAATTACTGTGATTTTGGATATTGTTATGCGGATTTGGATTGCTACAGGAGAAATTAGCCAGAAGCGACTGAAACTAAGTAAACCTGCTCTTAATCGGTTCCCCCTCATTCTTCACAAGCCTGAGAGCATCTCCCCAAAGCTTTTAAAGAAATCAGTGAGACAAAATAACTGGTTAACAAAATGTCCGGGTCCATGGAAGCTGAGGATAGTCAAAACTCGTCAACAAAGGAAAATATAAGTGTAGCCGAACTGGACTGGGTCGATTGTCGGCGACCAGGTAGCTCAATTGGTAGAGCATCCGTCTAGAGTTCGGAGGGTTCTGGGTTTGAAACCCTGTCTTGCCATTGCATTTTTCTTTCTCCGGTGACAAAATTGGCGAGCTTGCCAACCCTTGTTTTAAGCACTGGGTGAATGCTTTTCAAGGGGATATCCAAACCCGAGTTGTAAATAGTTGTGTCTTCAGGGATGAAGAGAGGTTGGGTAATGACTATAACATAACTGTAAATGTTTCTATACGACTCCCTAAATTCTGAACTCAATTGGAATAAAAATATTCAAATATAAGAATTTTCATAGGGGGGTACTTTTTGGTCAGGGTATAAAAAGTATCCGGGGGGTACATTTTGGTCTGGTGTATAAAAAGTATCTGGGGGATGGGCAGTTAAAGAGAGGTTGGGTAATGACTATAACATAACTGTAAATGTTTCTACTTGACCCCCCAAAACTTATTGTTGCAAGTGATTGAAAATTGTTTCAGC
Organism: Mizuhopecten yessoensis; assembly: GCF_002113885.1. Lineage (NCBI taxonomy): Eukaryota > Metazoa > Mollusca > Bivalvia > Pectinida > Pectinidae > Mizuhopecten > Mizuhopecten yessoensis. Next base: position 1,009,866 of record NW_018406552.1, on the reverse strand, counting down.
ATAAATTTCCTGGCCCCAGGGATGGGGATTCGGTGCGGAAGGGGTGGATAAGTATCCCCCTGTAACATCCTGATTAATTTCTGAACTGTTTTGGTTTTAAAAATATTCAAATATAAGATTTTTTAACATGGGGGGGGGGGGGGTACTTTTTGGTAAGGGTATAAAAAGTAAAGAGAGGTTAGGTAATGACTATAATATAACTGTAAATGTTTCTTCATGACTCCCCAAACCTTACTGTGTCCAGTGATTGAAAATTATTTTGGCATAATTTCCTGGCCCCAGGGGTGGGGATTGGTGGGGTAGGGGTGGATACATATTCCCCTATACTGTCCTGTTCAAGTTCTGAACTCAATTGGATAAAAAAAAAAGAGATTTTTTTTTTTTTCATAGGGGGTACTTTTTGGTCAGGGTATAAAAAGTATCCGGGGGGGGTTTACATTTTCGTCAGGTGTATAAAAAGAATCCGGGGGGTGGGGAGTTGAAGAGAGGTTGGGTAATGATTATAACATAACTAAATGTTTCTATATGACTCTCCAAACCTAATTGTGTCCAGTGATTGAAAATTATTTGGACATAATTTCCTGGCCCCGGGGGTGGGGATTGGTGGGGTAGAGGTGGATAAACATGCAACTGTAACCTTCTGATCAATTTCTGAACTGTTTTTGATTAAAAATTTTGAAACATTAGTTTTATTCTGCATAAAAGGTATCCGGATACTATTTAAGCAGGAGGTACATTATATGCATGACACCGGAAGTGCAGTGAATTGTATTATGGGAAGCAGACACGTGTTCAAGTCAACTAAAAGATGCAGGTTTACATCAACATTCTAAGGTATAAACAGACTAAAATAGCAAGTGATTTATATTTTACCTTTAAAAGATTTGAGAAATAACGGTTTAAAAAAAAAAATTGTCAATCTAATAGTGGCTATTAAATCATTACAGCGTGCCTAATATAGGCTTTTGGAAGTGGGCGTAGTTCAGCGCATCAGTGAATATGATGTACGTGGGCACGCAGAATCAAATCAAGTATGATAATCAAATTACGAGTCATAAATGGAGTAATTACCAAAAAGAGAAGATTCAGATGAATTGCCATATCTCCCCTCTTCACAATTGTTTTATCGAGTAGGTGGGTTTGGACACAACCCATATGTGTGAATGCACTTAAACCCACCCTCCCATTTTGTCCCCTGTGTTACGTAGTTTAAGTGTGTTTACAGTTATTTGAGTGAAACTTTCTGTGTAAAAACTGACAAGAATCATATGGTGTAGGTAAACTGGTGGACTCTCAGTAATTAGGTGTAGCTCATTTAGTTAGAGCGTCTGTCCAAAGTCTGGGTAATAAAACTTATGCGCCCTAGCTTTGTAATACAGATCGTTTTATTACAAACGTGTAATGTGATGTCTCCGTATAACAGGCCATAGAAAGAATCTGTATCATGTTATTATAACTTGATAAGTAATTGTGTTATGAGAGATATTGTGGTGATGTGCTCTTTGACTTTCAGCATTATGATTGTGATGGTGATCATCGTGAGGGCCCGGTCACTCATCAGGTTGTACGTTTACAGGTGTTTTGGAAATATAATTTGGTGGCCTTTTACACCTAAGCCATACACATGTACAGAACTTGCCGGACATGAAGTAAGTTTGTACTGTTCTCTGTGTGTTGTTACCTATATACTTTCTTCTATTGCACTGCATTTAAGGATCCCTGACCATCCTTAAATACAATATTGCAATAATAATTACATTGTAATAAATAGCACCATGAACAACATAAGGTGAGATCGTGTAGTGGGATGGCGGGACTAGGTTATAACTGTATACCGGAAAAGTTTCGCCTTCACATTTAACTAATACCCTGTACTATACATATTATAAGACTCTTTCATGCCCAGAGGTGTAGGATAAGGAAATTCCACCAGAGGGTTTTGCCAAATTTGAAAATCTTGAGGGTGGAATTTCCCTTTCCTACACCGATGGATATGAAAGAGTATTTTTCTCTCATTCCAACTACCAGTATATAAGCTCAGTAATCATGAAAGTTCATTTGGACTGGCTATCATTTTGAAAATATCAATTTTCCCCCCGAGATTTTTGACGAATGTTTCTATCGTGTACGGTAAATATATCATAAAAAAGGTTTTAATTTCATCACATCGCCTCTTCTGCATTGCGGCATCAATTTTTTCTCCAAAATTGTGACATCGCACCATTGTTGAGCCATTGTGTCATAACGTGAAAACGGGTGCAAGCTTAATAGAATCTCTAACCCCCTTGGGGATGAGATAGGGAAATATCAACCCGAGGGGGAAGATTCTTAAGTTGCCAAACACGAGGCTTTGCAGAGTGTTTGGCAACTTCGGAATCTTTTCCTGAGGATTGATATTTCCCTATTTCACACCCAAGGGGGTGAGAGATTTTCTTTTCTCTTTCCCTGTTCTCATTGTGTAGTATATACATATTGTTATGTTAACGTTACAGGCTAAATTCAGGGTTGAAGTGACGTTAATGGATTGTTGACGTGACGTCATTGTATTGTTGACATGATGTCATACCATTGTTATGAATAGGGGAATCCCCCCGTCTCAATGCTAGGGTTAGACAAGGATATCTCGCACCGGTAAAAGTGCTGATACACCTGTGATGTGTGTGAGAAAGATATTTCTTACACCCCTACCTTATCCTAGACAGCTCTATCTGACATATTATCATTACGGAGAGCGAAAAAGTCAAAAATTAAACTGCAGTCAAATTAAATTTCCTGGTATACAGTATATATTTAAGTGAAATCTACCAAGAACCAGGCAGCACATCCTTTGGTAAAATAGTGAGGCAAGAGAAGCACTAAAGTTGCACTGTAATCCACATCACAGGTTTGCAGTGCCACCTGTCTGTTAACTACATTTAAACAAAGGAGTTAACCCATGCTTCTTAACATAGCCCATATAACCGAATAACAGTCAAAAATAAAAAATAAAATTGTTTAATTGGAAGTTAATTAAATAATAGTTTTATGAAAATATTTTGTTGTAATAAAGTCATTTATCTGTCGAAACAATTACTTTTTAGGGCATTCCGGCTATCAACGTGACAACAACACCATCTGACATACGCATGGTGGAGACTGATCATAAGGAGGTAAGAAATATCTGTAAAATTAAGGTAGAGTGTTCCCACACTTTTCTACTTAAGCTGCATGTTTTATGTATATGTTTTATGTACATGTTTTATGTATATGCAGACATTCAATCTTTTTTTTTCTGTTAGATTGAATTACTTAACCTCTATATTCAAAGCTGATTGTAGGCTGCCCTGATTTTGAAGGAATTAGAACATTAGAAGTTATGTTAAAGAGAAAATTTTATGAGCAATATAATCATCATTGGATGTTTTTTGTGGAAATGGAAGTTATAAGAAATGTACATGTATATGTCAGATATTACTTTTCTATAATAAATGTGATGTTTCTGAGTTAAGAATTAATAATATTTGAACATATTTTTATGTAATAATATAACATATTCTTATGTCATATATGTAGTGCTTTACCTGGTTATTCATTTCTGTAACATTTTAAGAGAATTTACATCCTTTTATATGGCTTTCACCAGGTCAATAAATGCTTTAGGTTTCTGGGCTCAAACCCCTTGTAGGGTATGACCCAAGCCTTATATCCTGGGTGCTGTGCCCACCACCATCTTCCCTGTGCCCACCACTCATTTACCATGTAATATATCCTATTTCAAAGTTCAAAGTTTTCTTTTATCCACAAATGTTGAATTAAACATCAGTGATGAACACATAAAGGGAGTTTGTTGATGTTTAACTAAAAGATGCAACTCAGTGCTCATAGCTTCGGCAGGGTGCTAAATATTTCTGGGCAGGTCCCCGTCTTTGTGTTTGCCATATATGAAACACAATGATCTGTGTCCGTGACATTTGTTATCTAGACAAAATTAAAAAAAACTGGAGAACATTTGTTATGATTTTGTGGACAACTCGTACACATTTGTGTGCATACGCTTCACTGGTCATTTGTCTGATGAAGGTGACAGTGTACATATTGTACTAGCCATCGAAACGTCACATAGAAAATCTTATTGGTTGTGTAAAAAGAACTTCTCATAATTTGTTATAAAGAATTTATATCTGACCATTATAATATCTCTTACAGCGCAAAACAGTCTACTTGTCACGTAAGTAAATATCCATGGTGCACAATATATATCCTAAGGGGACTGTATAAGTGATTTATCAGTGATTTCGATAAGATTTACAGTAAGGTAATGATTTCTGGGTAAGCAGAGGTTTGACGAGTGTTGCAGGCACAATGCGAGAAGTGAAGTGATGAGTGGGGAGAGTATGGGAGGGGGCCTGAGGCTCCTCCCCTGGAAAAACTTTTTTATAACTAGTATTTAATTGAAACATACCAGAATTAATTCAAATTACTAAGTAAATTACAGCCAACCTCAAGGAGAGTTGACTTTTCTCATTGCTACATGTAGATTTTATTAAACATGATGCAATATTTTCTACATATTTCAGACATAGTCTGCCTGAAGTTTGTTACCACACATTTAAGAAAATGCTTTTTGTTATATTTTTTTTATAAAACTAGGAAAATTACTGCTCTGTAGTGGTGTATGTTTAATTGATCTAGCAACACTTTGTATCTTTTGTATTTTTCTTTAGTTTTTTTGTTTGTTTCCTTCTTAGCTAAAAACACTTTATCCAATTGATTGTTTTTGTACACCAGTCATCATGTAACCCATGGGTCCCAGCTATCACTGAAATATACATTGCAGCATGGAAAGATATTTTTCCAAAGAATGGAAAGAGTTTTTAAAAAGAAAGGCCTATGCATGATCATAAGTACCGTGGTAGGTCATTTTTCATATTTTCATGTGTTTGCTTTTTAATTAATTCAGCATACCTAAAAGGTAGATTTTCACTGATTTTCGGTAAATTTCAGCATTATTGCAGTACCATTCCCTACTGTTATGAATTTCAAATATATATAGTCAAAGATTATGATATATTGGTCAATCTGATCATGTTTTGGCATCTCTCAAATTATCATCTTGATAAGTTATAAGCTGTGGCAGGTTTTAAAGGTTTCTATGCGTGGATACAAGACTAATTCACTTCGGAACCGGCAAAGTTTATGATTGTCTGTGTAGATATTATGACAGCTGCAAATTGTTTAACTAAAATGTAAGTTTTACTGCAGTATCCTGTATGTCACTATAAAGGATATTTATTTGGAAATTTCAGATTTTTTTCGATCCTGAGAACTTGACCATATTGCAGTATATTATATTCATTGATGTCAGACGAGTTCTTTTTAATGGAAAGAACATATCTTGCTTCCTATCTTTTCAATTTTAAGAAATTGCCAAAAATCAGTTGTAACATATCTTTTAGGAAACGCTTTTCATGTTCATGAATTTTCACCCTACTATATCTAACTTTGACCATACAGTCAATGGTCATTATTGCATTTTTCTATACCTGATTATCGCCATCCGTCCCTCTACAGTCTATTTTTATAAATGTCACAATGGAATATTACATTGCTTAACCAAATATATGATATTTTTCGTTATAAAATAACAAACTAACGTCACATTTCTATCACTTTTAATACAAAAACAAATGCCTGCCTTATCCTCACCAATAGGCTAATCATACAATATTACACAATAATGACAATAGACCTTATTGTCACTATTGGCAAAGACCTGGATGACACTCTACGGGAAATAATGTTGTAAAGTGGTGCAGTGTTGTAAACATTTTTATATCATGTGACTACAGTAATGTGTGTCATTCTAACTTCATTTAAGGATTCCTGTGACGCTAGTACTACCTTAAACTGCATACACTGGAAACCAATTTTACGAGCATGGCTATAGCTTTGACAAAACATTTCGGAAAAGAAAAACATATTTCTTTTGGAACTTTTATGAAAAAATAGAGATGAAATAAATAAAAAATCATCATTAACAGCGTTCTGTTTGTAAAAAAGTCAGCAGGATGAGACTGGGATTCTAACCCTGAATTTACACTCTAACCAACTGAGCTACTGTACCGGGTCAGCGGAACAGGCCTGGTCCAGCTGTGCCACAGTATTGACCAAATATGAAATTAAAGGGAGGTAACTGTGTATACAAAAAACAGAGTGCAGTGATACAGGGATCTTTAAGGTAAAGGGTACCACTGAACAAATAATAAACACCGAGAAGAGTTCCACTTCAGTGATTTGTTTTTAACATGAAATATTCTTCTTTATGTATAGAAATTAAAACCTACAGTATTTAAGGATTTTCTTTTGGTGTAGAACTACTAATTCCTTGGCAAGGTACTTTTCTTTCATTTTGATACTAAGCATTTGCAATTTCCCAACAGCAACATTGATGTAGGAATGGTAGTGGATAGGTACTGAGTTTGATCCTTGACATTTCTGTTTTCTGTAAACATGTACCAGTACATTTTTATCCCACCTTCTAAAATTTAATTCTTCGAAATGCATATCAGAAAATTTGTTTAATATATGGAATATATCTGTTGAAAATGACATAAACAATATTTTATTGTAAAAGTACCATCAGAAATGATAAAATTAAACTTAAAGGTTGTACTCTTTTACTTCATTTACGTAGAAGTTGATTAACAGCAAAGTTGTGTTAGAAAATTTATAATCACATTAATTAGAAATATGGTGCTTTCTTGTATTTAACAAATATTACGTTTCTCATGATTTACACATTTCTGTTGCATCATAACTTCTTAACAAGTTTTCCTCATATTACCTCGGCAATCATCATTTTGTAAAGGGAATTATTTTGTTCAGACATAATATTAATTTCAGGGCTTTCAATTGACCCTTGTCCTTTAGCAAGTTCAGTAGCCAAATAGAATTTTCGCTCAATTTTAACCAAATAGGTGTTTCAAACCCAAGAGTCAATGAAAACCTTTTGGGGAGTCAAAACCATACTCTTAGGGTCTACGGAAAGCCCTGCATTAGAGTTATCAAATAACCTAAATAACATTAAATGTGAGGTTGTTCATGTTGTTCTTCCTTTTGTGTCAGCATGTCATCTTCATCATTCATGGTCATTATTGTTATCTCTTTCTATCAAACTTGAGTTGTAATTTTGAATATTGACACTGTCGTCACTGCTGAAGTGTATGTGCTGATTGCTTGAATTACATTGCTATTGTCAGTCTGTCTATATACAGCATGATAAGTAGGATAACTTCAATAATATGTATCTGTGCATTAGCGATGTGTTTAACAGGATTGATGGGCAGTTTTCATATTCTTCCCACCATTCAGTAGATCATGACTTTACACAACAAATACGAGCAGTCCCTACGAGCTTGTAAATAATAGCCTAACTAAAGTCCAAGTTTCTGTGACATGTGTGGTGGAATTTATACCAAACATGATGGATTTGCAAAACTGCGAGATCTCTTAGATTCTCAGAGTTCTGCATACATCCCTATAGTCACCGGTTAAAAGTATTATCAGTGTTATAGAGGTTTCAACATTATAATTTACAGGCCTGCATGCTTATAAACTCTCAAACTGATTAGCCTTAATGACTGAGCTCAAGTCTTCCAATCTACCTTCTTGTCATTCGACTAAAAGATATTGACTAAATTTACTCTGGTGCATCCTTAGGCCAAGGACTCTCAATTACTCTCAAATGGTGCGTGTGACCCTCCTGGGTCACTATAAGGGAAATAGGGGTAATACGTTGAAAATCCTTCTCCCACCATAGGGATCAAGTGTTTTTATCCCAATTTGGTCTTGAGCATCCTTGGGACAAGGGGACTCAATTTTGTATAAACGGTGGGTGTGGCCTCCCTAGGGGCAGAGGAGCGGGTCACTATAGGGGAAATGAAGGTAAACCTTTACAATCCTTCTAAGGGATTTTATTCTAATTTAGTTTGGAGCATCCTTGGGCCAAGGGGACTTAATTTTGAACAAATGTTGGGTGTGCCCTCCCGTGGGCAGATGGGTGGGTCCAAATAGGGGAAATAGAGGTAAATCTTCCTTTGGCCAAGGACTCAATTTTGTATAAACGATTGGTGTGGCCCCCTGGTGGTAGAGGGGTGGGGTTAAATAGGAGAAATAGGGGTAAAACCTTTAAACAAATCCAAGTGAGCCATACAGGCCTTCTGGGCCCCTTGTGTTTCACCTGAGACCAATCAAATAGCTAGCTGTGTGCCTTCAATTTTGCTTTGAAATATTCAGGGTTTCAGAGAGCGAAAGTGAGCATAACCCTGGAGTATCGAGGACGAGCTGCCATTTTTCAACGCCTAGACATTCTATAAATATATGTAATAGGTATATTTAGATTGTATTGTAATTAATTATTACTTAGTAATTGGATTAAATATATGCAGATTCATTAAAGGTCCTTATACCATCTTTTACACCAGACAATATATGCATAAACAAAACATGTATAACAAAATTTAATACCTACAATATTTATTTAAACCAATTATTATATATATAGTTAATCATAATTTACATTTTTCTCGTTTATGCCTATCAAAAGGATCCCTCTGATAGGTTTGTATTTATTAAGTACCATATGTTTAACTGGTATCAAATGATCAGATTAGACTACATGTACATGTACTTGTTCTGTGTTTTAAAATTCATATTCAATTAAAAACATATCAAGACATACTATGGATACGACACGTTCACACGAGAAAATGTTATTACAAGTTTCTGGAATTGTGAAAGCAATATGTGATGAGAATTAATTTCCAACTTTGGACCTATTGATGATAACTTACCAAATATAGTTACATTAAAAAAAAACACTCTGTCAACTTTTTTGAGTCATTATTAATATCTCTGTACAATGTTCCTATTATAATGCAGTGATTTGTTATAACAGCATTGATGGAGGTAGCAGAACAGATGCAGAAAGGTTCCAGAGCACAGGCAATGTTTGACTATCTTAAGAAATATGGGGTAAATGGATGATTTCTTCTCTCTGGGAAAATAGAGCTTTCTAATGGTACTCATCATCATGGTTTCAGTGAATTGGTTACAGGTAAAAATGATAACAGGGATCGATGTTAAATGATATTTTACTAAACTACTTTCAGCATTTTATACTCAGCTATTATTTCATTCACTCCTGAAGACACATTTGAACTCTTCCAATTCAAAGGTTGGAGCAAGTTAATCACTATATATATATTATATTTAAAACTACTAGTATATGTATACAACTGTCTTTGGCACTTCAAGTTTTAATGTCAATTTAGCACTCTAATCATTAATGCATTAATTAGCATAGAAAAATGTGATTTGTTTTTCTACATTTAATTTAATTTCTACATGTGTTTGGTATGACAACTTTTCCTTTATTTTGCCAGGACCTTGGTAGACCTATTCACCCTCCATGGGAGCCTCGAAGAATTCCTGCTGGTAAGCACAAAGAAAACAGGATCAAGTTTAATATTCTGTTCATCACACATTTGATATTCTGTTCATCACACTTTTGATATTCTATCAAAACCAGCATTATTTGGAACTGAACTTTTTCTGAACATTCCAAAACCAATTCTCATGCTGGTTCTGTGATATTCAGATTCTGTGCTTGCGCTAAATCCTAGTTTAAGTGAGATATCACATTTTATACTTTGCCTAGACTTATTTCTGTTAGGATTTCTTATTATGGTTATTATTATCTTTTTATTTGAACCTATTAAAATATTTGGAACACATTCTTGTTGTGATTTGTCAATTATAATATTTGATCATTGTATATATATATATATATCTGTCAAAGACTTTCACTCAAATTTTTTTTTTTTTTATAAGCTTAATTTTTGATGTAATGTTCCATACCTCACAAATATGTGATAATTAATTATTTATCAAATGGACTGAAAATGCACATATCAAGATAGTGAGATTCAATATGCATCATTAAATACTGTATTAATTTTACAGCTTCTGAAGATTCACAAAGCCCTCTACCAGAACTGGAGGAGGTACGTTAAACAGCTCGGATTTATCTTTGTCTATTATTCCAATTCATTTGAGATGTAACACAGCATTTGATTGGTCAATCAAACTAACTTTGACCCCATAACCATGTAATTTGTTTCTCTTTGGAACAAGAAGCCCAGATGGTGATTGTTAATGAAAATGATTATAAGGTCATATACAATAGCATGGCCATGAAAGATAAATGTTATTCTGCCTCAATTTGGATGTCTCCGTGACATTAATAACTAATCCGAGTAGAGCAACCCAGATCTCTGTAAAATAAATAAAAATAACCAAAAATCTTTTTTTTTTGGCAGCCATTTACCGTAATTATAACTAATATAAATTGGAATGGTGATCATTATCGTCTTGACTGTCACAAATATCTGTTTTATGGTTTTGCTCTGTGTCAATGGTAAAACTCTGTTTGTGACAGTATATATAGCATATTGATGCTGCAAATCCCAAAAACAGAGAAAGATTGTCTCCTCATAGGAGTGGATCCTAGAGCTGCTTATTTACAGCAATTGATCTAGCTGCAGTTTAATTTGGGTTACCAGGTACCATTTCTTACCTGGCTGCTTTTGGGGTCTAATTATTACAGTCGCTGTCGTGCATTAACAATCAAACATTTTCAAACTTCTTCTTCAAGACAGCTCGTGTGATTCATTTCAAACTTGGTACAATTATTCCTTATGATGTCCTGACCAAGTGTTGTTATTTTTCGTGCCAATCCGAAATTCCAAGACTGGTCTCTGATTGGCTGGGACATTTTTTTACTTATTCTCAAGAATGTTTTAAGCAATTGACTCCTACTTGGTATAATTGTTCCATTTGAGGTCCAGAACAAGTGTTCTTACTTTTGGTGCCGATCCCAAAAATTCAAGATGGACATCCTGGCCTCTGATTGGCTGAATCATTTTCAACTTCTTCTCACAAGAATGACTGCACCAAATGACCCAGTGCAGATGTAATAATTACAAACCTCATGCGTTTTACTCAATTGAGTGCTATTTGATTGGCCGAGACATTTTCGTCTTTTTTGAACTCATGTCAGCATTAAGGCCCTTTGGGCCTCTTGTATAAGGGTTACCACTAGATGCAATGCTATTTTGTGGTATCTAGCTACATAGGTACATAATCATGAGAGGGCAGCAAAGGGAACACTAAAACTTTGATGTTTCAAACTTTGCTGGACCTTCGGAGAAAATTTGAAATGTTGAAACTTTGACTCGCAAACGTTGAACTTTGAATATCTTCCAAGATCCATGATGCATTAAGCTGAATGTGATTTAATTTGAAATTCATAAATATTGGATTGAATTTAATGGGGAAAATATGTTTACATGTACATGCATTTATTCACTGTAGTTTGCATCTTTAAGTATTACAACTTAAAGACATTTCAATGTTCTGTTATAGGTAATTGTTTTTCTTCCTTTATTACGTTATGTAGTGTGTAAATTTTGAATGTTTTGCTACCGATCGGACCTTGATTGTAGTTCGAAACAGGAAGAAATTTAGCTCATAATAGTTCGATTCGTTAGTGGAATATCAGTTGTGTTAAATAAGGAAAACATTCAGACATTATCATAAGTTTGACACGTCGAGAAATTGGAATCTTTGAAGTTTGACTGTATGTACCCTTTCCTCGACCCTGTCCTAGGGGAGAACACTCAAAAATCAGACTGTTATATTTCTACCACACGCATTCTGTGAATATTTGGGGAACGCTTCTATGCAATTGGACCAGAAAGCTTAAATCAGCAGTTTTTGTATAATAACGTTTATGCTGTCCTGTGAACTGGCATGTATAGAATATAGGGAAAATGAAAGTTAATCAAATTCCGGACGGGATCTCCAAATTTCATACAAATGAAAAAACACATGCTGTTTTTCTTGGGTGATATAAGCGTTGATGGAAAACCATCAGTCATGTTTATTGTGGTATTTGTACAATGTTCTACATATATTTTTAGCAATAAAATTTAAGGTTTCGAGTTTCGACTGGGTTTATGTGCCACTCTATGGTCACCGAGATTTCTTGTCCTCTATTGTAGGTTGTTGTACACAGCGGTGACAACAGAGATGGGCGATGTCGAACAGGTAAAACTTTATTGCGGTATAAAATACTTATCTCAGTCTAAAATAGACAATGCTAACTGGTAAAACATGTTTAAAGAAGAATACATATGTAAAATATTTCAAATGTAGTTCACGTTAGCATAGAATTTTTTCTTACTGAAGAAGTTACCATTTTTTTTCTGAAATTTAAATCCCAATTCATAATTCTTAATCTTGAAATGTATAACAGAAAGTTAAGTTAATTTCTCATTAATTATTTATCAAATGGACTGAAAAATGCATATATCAGGATGGCGAGATTCAATATGTATCATTAAATACAGTATTAATTTTACAGCAGAAGATGCACAGAGCTCTGTACAAGAACTCCAGGAGGTACGTTAAACAGCTCGGATTTATCTTGTTTATTGTGGTATTTGTTCTACATATGTTTTTAGCAATAAAATCGAAGGTTTCGAGTTTCGACTGGGTTTATGTGCCACTCTATAGTCACCAAGATTTCTTGTCCTTTATTGTAGGTTGTCGTAGACAGCAGCTGTTACAACAGAGATGAGCGATGTCCAACAGGTAAAACTTTATTGCCGTATAAAATATCTCAGTCTAAAATAGACAATGCTAACTGGTAAAACATGTCAAATGAAGAATACATATGTAAAATATGTCAAATGTAGTTCAGGTTAGCATAGAATTTTTTCTTACTGAAGAAGTTACCATTTTTTTTCTGAAATTTAAATCCCAATTCATAATTCTTAATCTTGAAATGTATAACAGAAAGTTAAGTAAATTTCTCATTCTATTTACTAGCAGACCGTGAAAGGGTTGATGGTTATAGGCGCTCTGATGGTGCTGGCAAGGACAACATGGTATGTATGATGGAACAGTAAACAATGGAACTTTGGTAATCTAGACACTGCCAGGCAACAGAATTACCAGGAGACATAATGCTGTTGTTCAGTTCTAAACTCATTCTTTTTTTACTTACCTCGCCTGAAAAGGGCTGTCTGAGCTTACAAACATAATATTGCTTTTTAGCCTACTTCTCAAGATGGACTGAAGTTGTACATGTTTGCTTTTTGGACCAATCGAAAACACAAGATGGCCCCTAGGCAGCCATCTTGGATTTTGAGAGTTCAAGTTTGTTATCCCTTTTTATGTCATCTGAGCTTTGCATTGTGTGTTTCCACCAAACTTAGTAGGGACCATCCTTGGTGGAAGTGGGTATCAAATTTTAAAATTGGGATGCCTGCCCCAACCCCAGGGGCCAGGATGGGGCCCTACAGGGAAAATTAAAAGATATTTCAAAAATCTTCTTCTCCAGACTCAGATGTCAATTCTCACAACGAATGAAAAGATTGTCAGGGGCCTTATTCTTTTTTTATTTTTTCAAGTTCATTCTAGTTTATATATATAAAATAAATGTTTATCGCAGGCAGCAAAATTGCTCAAGCTAAAGACGACTGTCTTGTGGCCTTTGTTTTTTATACATGCACCAGGTAGTCCTCTTGGATTCTGCAATTTGAACTTTAGCAATCTGTGCCATTAAAAATTCTAAAGTTTACCGCATTGTAAGTGTGCATTTCATCATGTCTTGCCTACCAAAATTGGAATATTGATGACAGCGAATTCAATTTGTTCAGATAACAAACGCGACAGGTGAGTGATACATGCCCAAAAGGCACATAACCTACCAAGACTATTAAAATATATCACTTGTTTTATATATTTTAGGAAAATGCTTGGACTACACCAGGACCACCCTTACCACGTATGGAGCCTTCGGGTATACCACCAGCTGCATCAAGGACCAACCCAAATTAGGCTTGCAAGTACATAACAGAATTGGCCACAAAGATTTTGAAATAAATGTACATAACAGAATTAGTGTTGAAGAAAATTTCACCAAAACATGTTTTTTTTTTGCTATTTGAAATATTTTGTCATTACTCTGTGTTTGTATTATTTTGTTTTGTAACCATAGCTTTAACTTGCCCCAGAACTATTGTTCTAGTCTTCATTCTATGTGTAAGTGTATAATTGATTCTGTATATCTCTTATAGAAGGTGTACATGTATAGGTGTCAAGTTAACTCATTTTACAGCAACATATTTGGCTGTAATTATGCTAGAATTGTAATTCAAGTCTTTGCAATGTTGACTTTTAATTACAGTATAACTGAATTTATATTCATATTTAATGCTATTACTCGTATATATTATTGCCGTAGATTGTAGAGAAGGCCTCAAGGGAGAATAGTTTTGTAACTAGTTGAGCTACCTTCTATATATAAAGCATTATTATTATTATTATTATTGTTAAAAAAAACTCTCACTTTGTAAACATGTTTAGTATATAAAGTTTGGCAGTATGGATTGACAATATGTTTGTGCTGTCAGGGGCGAAGCTACCTCTTGTTCTGAGTGGATTTATTTAAGAGTGCATACTTGCCAACTCTCCCTATTTTCGAGGGAGATTCCTGATATTGGACCCTAAAATTGAGCATTTTTAACAAGTAAATTTGCTTAACTGTTCCTATTTTCTAAAATCTGACAATTTCATCTGAAAGAACAGCTCCAAAGATGCTCTTTCAAGGTGTTACTTTTTCCTTAGGGTGTACATATTCACATATTATTTATGCTTTTTATTCTGAGCACACATAATCTCCCCCATAGAAGTTTTAAAAAGTTAGTAACAGAGCGGGTCTAGGGCAGGGCCTTGAAAGTGGGCCAAGCTGGTATTATAAACTGTTTTTTGTTTTGTTTTTGTTTTGTTTCAAAATTTGTTGGATTTACCTGCATACAGCTAGCGTATTTAACCTTTTTAACTACATAACTTTACCAAACTCTACCATGCATTGATCTGGATGAGTCCATTATGGCCTACAGTGGGGAAAGGGTTAAGGCAGCTACTCCCTTGAATGTACAATTTGGTCACACAGGTTTCACCTTACAACTGTACACATCTCTAACTACTGTGTATTTATATACAACTGAAAATTCAAATAGTGTGAAACCTGAACTCAGAGACCACTTTAAGGAGGTACACTAAGTGGTTCCTTATAACAGGTGCCTGTTGTCTCATTATCTATTGATTCAATTAACATGAAAATTACTGTAATGGAGAATTCTAAAAGTGGTCTCTTAATACAGGTGGTCTCTTAATACAGGTGGTCACTTAATACAGGTGGAGTTAGCATGAAATTGACTGTCATATGGAGTTTTAAGGTATTTTGACATCTGCTGTCTCAATACAGTTTGTCTATTTCTTAACAGGCTTGTAAATAAACAACAAATTTCAAATATATTGATGCCTTACTGGTTATTATTTTACATTTGTATATTTTATACATTGTACATGTATTATTATCATTATTTTGCAGTTACATGTATGACTGGTTGTTGGACTGCACATAAAATAATCATTTATACACCTGAAATGTCCTTTAACATCATAAACAGGAAGTCGGACATTTTGAAACCATGCACTTATTAATTCCTCCATTTACATGTATAAAAGGGCAATAAATAATCTGTTAATGAAATTGTGAATAAAATTAGCTTGTAAAAATATTATTACTATTTTTTTGAATATTTTAAGGATCAAAATTGATAAAGTTGATATCTGCCAGAGACCATTTCTATTTATGGCACTTTTGAGGATTGTTATTTTGTCTGCATACAGATTCTGTGCTCTGGATCAATTCCTAATTCAAGCTGAGTGTCCTAGATTTCTATGATTAATGTTCACTTTTTGTTCCCCATTTATTATGCCAGAAGAGACTATAGGTTTGCTCTTTGTCTGTCCATGTATTGTTTTGTCTGGATGATATATTGTATATTCTGTCATCTACGATAGCCACTACCAACAGAACACAATTCCTCTCCAACATCCGCAGGCATACACATAGGGAGATATTAGCCAGGTGGAAAAGGACTAGCAGTTTAGTGCCTGATAAGGCAGCTCCTGCAAATTCCTTGAACATTGTAATGATTAATGTATTATTCAATGTATATGTTAATTATATTGATTGTATGAAATTATATATCTATGCACTGTATAGCACTTTAGAGTGGCTAATTCTAGCTAGAGAGGGCTCTATATCCGTTTGGGTTGTCTTAGTGTCATGAACTGTTATCAGGTATTATGCCCCACTATTTATAAATATTTGTTTATCATTACAATGTTTAGGCATATTTCATATATTCTGTCATCAACAATGCCAAATTCTGTATGCGAGTATCTCTCGGATTTATTGGTCATTGTATATGAAAATAAGGTTTCTTCCACCACAAATTACAGAGCTACAACCCTTTGCACACAGTATGGCACATTTCTGGGGCATGTCGCATACTCTGCTAACAGAAATTGCCATATTTTGTATGCCGGTACCAGCACGAGAGCTTTTGCCTTCCCAAGATTTATAAATATGATAAGTTTGGTCAACGTAGGTGAAATAACATGGAACTTATGCTCCGGACAAACTTCGGTATTAAAAATGAACAAAGGGCCATAACTCTGTATATAGTGGGGCACGAGACCTAATTCTAGTGCACTGCACACCTTCTGTGGGTGAGGCAGGTATACTTCAAGTTTGATCAAGATATCTTTACTTGTTTAAAATTTACGGGCCAGACAAAATTTACTGAAAATGCTGCACTTATTTAACCTTTGACCTTAAGGTGAAGGCCACAGTGACCTAATTCCAGTGCACAGCAAACCTTCTATGGGTGATGTAGGCATACCTCCAGTTTCATCAAGATATCTTTAACGGTTAAAAAGTTATGGCCCGGACAAGTTGTGATGAGAAGAACCAGAAGAAGAAGAACCAGTACTAATACAATATGTCTCCCTTCATTCGAAGGGGAGACATAATTAAGGGGGAAGGAAGTAACTTGAAGTAAAAACCACTACAGTGGAACTCTCTAGTGTTTTACCTGCATTGGGACAGGGATCCTTAACTGCTACCACCCAGAGGTCACAGGTTACTGTGGGTTTGTACATGTGAAACAATCAAAAGTCTGTATTATAACTGATAATCATCATCAGTTGATCTCTTCTAAGGAATCACAAGTAATGCCTGACAGTATATCACAGTAAGAGGTAGAAATGTCTAGATCCAAGAGTCCTCATAACTTTGATGGGGGATCTGTCTTGGAGTCTGAGAACTTGCCGTGCCTGCCTGCTCCTTTGGCAAATGACCTTGCTCCTGTTAAACAGAAAAATATCATTTTATTTCTTTAAGTCCACTAAGTACCATTTACCTCCAAGTATGAACAAAATTTTACCAAAAGAATAAGAATTATAGGTGCATATATATCAGCCAATCGAAGGAACCAATGATGGCCATGTTAGAATTTCCAAGTACCTGGTGATATGTTATTATTAGCGAAGTACCATCTACCATCAAAATGGACACTAAAAGTGCAATTCCATGTATTTTTGACAGGATCTATATATTCTGACTGTTCTATTTCTAGTAACAGCGACCTTGACCTTAGCCTTAGGAGCTTGATTAACCTATGATGCACATAAACATATAACAGTGTATCATCATGTGGAATTTCAGAAATTCTAGACATTTGAATTCTCAATTTCCGAGATGATTTCTGCAAATAATATTGTAGATGGAGAGCATGACAGTTACACTGAATTGTATAGCACAGCTACATCTCTGATGTAGGGCCATATAACTATGGGGGTTGTCAACTAAATATCCAGTCCCTAAACTAAAGTGAAATGATCTTTACTATTCAGGTAGTCTTTGCATTACTCTAATGACATCAGCAATGATCAGTCCTCCTTTTGCTCGTTATAAGGATATTATTTTTTACCTGGAAGACTTTCCTCCTGAATGACTTTGATACCGTTGTAAAATTCGCGTGCGAGTGCCTCCTGGAAACTGTCAGTGGTGTACACGCTGTGTAGAGCAGAGGTTCGGTCTGTCCTCATACACCTTTGGGGGAACTGTGCGATGTCTGCTGCAAGGTCGATGGCTGCTTCAAGGACTGGGAGGTAAAAGTAGGCGATAATAACAGAACAGATAAATCTACATTCCTCTATGTCATATTTCATTTGTCTGGAGAAAATTTGATTAAACAGAAAATGTGACATTAATCGAAAGACTTTCTATAAAAAACACTCCTGACTCCCCAAAAAAATTACCAAATACAGTCAACTGCAATGTACATGTAGTAACCAGTATATCAAGTGATAACTTTGTGTAGCAAGTTTCATAAAATTACATTTCCACTGCAAGTTTCTCTATTAGCAGTACAAGAAGAAATTGATAGTTTCATTTTAAAGCCATTATTCTCCTCCCTCATCAAATAACATGTGACAACCGTTGGAAGACACTTGAATATTGAAAACATATGGGAATATATACATATAGGTCAATTATACTAACTAACAATTTAGAATGTAAAAATAAGGATTAAACAGCATTTTTACAATGTTTATGAACTATGATGGTATGAAATTAAATTGATTACATACATATTTACCATGAAGCCCTAGCGGGCTATGGAATGTGTATTGTGTATGTAACTATGTTGCATTCATACCAGCATGAAATTAAAAATACATCATTCAATCCTCATATTCAGAGGTTTTCAGAACAAAATATTCTGTACAAAATTTAGACCAAATGTAAATTAGCATGAACAACACTGAGCTAAGGATATTTGCAAAAGGGGCATAACTCCCATAAAAAAGCTGGATTTGAAAAAAAAGAAGCACAGGTGCATAGATTCATGATGTGATGATTGCATCAGTTTAAAAAAATAAGAATATACAGCAAGAGAAATTGTCCAAACAAGATTTGCCTTATATTTGTTAAAGGGGAATAACTCCCATAAAAAAAATCAGATTGGGAAAGTAAGTACAGTCATCCTACATCAGAGGTTGTCATCACGTAAGAAAATTAAGTGATGTGAAATCTGATTGAAGACTGAAGGAGTTTTTTAACAAGATACTCTCTAGGAAGAGACAACAGACAACCTGATTCATTACATATATTGAAAGTGTATGCATGTCATACACATGTATGTAATTGCTTTTATAATGGAATAAGATTTTAGTTACTACATACAAATACCCCTACCCTATCACAAAATATATCTCATACCTCATGAAACACCTCATACAAGAAACAGTCATCTCTCTAATGGCAAAATAATTGTAGGCCTTACTTGTTAAACCACCGCTTATTGTGCCACCTTTAACTCATTCACCCCTGAAGTTTCATAATGAACTGTTCCAACCTTTGAATTGGAAGGGTTCAAATGTGTCTTCAGGGGTAAATGAGTTAACATCCAACATATTGCATCTCATAATTCGAGGTTCTTTATACATGTGTCTACTTTACCTGTAAAACGAATGTTCATCAAATTTAAATCTATATCATTATAGATTTCAATTATATTGAAACCACACCTGTGCCGGTAGGAACAACTCTATTAGCTAGTCCTATGGTCAAGGCCTCTTGTGCATCCACTGGTCGCCCGGTTAGTATGAGGTCCAGTGCTCGGGACAACCCAATGAGATGAGGAAGGCGAACAGTTCCCCCGTCAATCAGAGGAACACCTGTAACGAGACCTTTGATTAAATACTGTACAGTTGGTAATATTTGTAGGATATTTCATTTGGCTATATTTGTGGTCATGAAAGACAGCACTAAATTGAATACCCAGCAAACATTAATATTGTGAACTATAATCTCCATGAATAATTGTTTACCTGTTCACTGCCAAATAATGAAGATAAACACAACTAAATATCTTATTTAGCTTTTTTCACAAAACACTTGTAAAATGAATCCCATCACCTAAATATAAGTACCCACATGAGCGCGATAGTTTTACCAAGAAATGTGGTGTGAAATTTAATCCCTGCAAACTAGTTCTTATTGGAACAATTGTAAAGAATTAGCCCCAGGAAATTAAACAACAGTAATCTTCTGTACTCAATCAGACACGTAAATATTCAATCAAGGCCATACCTATAATTAGAGAAACACCCCTATGTAGGTAAGATATACCTATAATTAGAGAAACACCCCTATGTAGGTAAGATATACCTATAATTAGAGAAACACCCCTATGTAGGTAAGATATACCTATAATTAGAGAAACACCCCTATGTAGGTAAGATATACCTATAATTAGAGAAACACCCCTATGTAGGTAAGATATACCTATAATTAGAGAAACACCCCTATGTAGGTAAGATATACCTATAATTAGAGAAACACCCCTATGTAGGTAAGATATACCTATAATTAGAGAAACACCCCTATGTAGGTAAGATATACCCAGTATGTGTCTGGAGTACTCATGTGACCTTCATTTTTATGATATCACACTCAAAAGCCGAACAAATAATGGTTTGACTGACTGTGGCAATCTAGCTGGCAACAAGTACATAATAAATGTAATACCAATTCAGGAACATAAAGTTATTGCACAAGCTTGCCCAAAAGGTTTTACAAAGAATTTGAAGTATACCATAAAAAAATTCTGCTCTTTCCTAATATGGCCTTATAGTTTGTGTATAAACATTTTTCTATGTTTAGTTTTGCATTTGCCACTAATAGTTGTGTTTTACCAAAATTACAGTTAAGAGGTAGGAGTCGATTATTATGAAGGTATGTGTGATATAGAAATTCTACATACCCTTGGGTGCAGAATGTGATGTCAGAATCTTGCAAAAGCCTCGGTTCTTACCCAAATTTTACACTTCCCACGTACCAGGTACCTTAACGATACATATGATAGACTCTATTAGTAACCAATAAGACACACCTGTAATCATTCCAAATCATCCGTAAAATCAGTAGCATCTTTTTGTAGAGTATAATAAAGCTACGAAACTTACCAAATCTGCGACAGAAGACACCCATAATAGCGGACTCGTCCACAACCCGGAGGTCACACATGAGAGCAAGCTCCAATCCTCCAGCCACAGCATACCCTGACACAGCAGCAATAACTGGCTTAGACAGCTTCAGGCGGGTAGGACCCTACAACATAGTAATGTCTATAGAACCAAGGGCTTACTTCAATTGTTTCTCATCAAATCTGTTGTGATTTTTATGTAGTTTGATGAAGCTATAGGCTCTCTTGAGAAATAGAAAAATTGAATCTCTGAGTTTTATCAGTTTTCTTGTCTCTCAAGTCTAGATTTAGATTTAGATGGAGACAGAAAAGTGAAAGATATGTAAATAGTAAGAATATAGGACAGAAGAGGATGGAGAGATGGATGTAGAGGATGGAGGGAAAGGGGGAACAATGAGGAGATAGAGGGGTGAGACAAAGTAAAAAGACCTAGGAAAATAGGGAGAATGAATAAGAGGGTCTGGAGATTTGGATGATGATATAAGGAAGAACAGTAATACTACTTGCCATAGGCCCAACATCCGATACGTTCGGTGGTTCTATGCCGTTTTCTGTACCGTCAGATTTAGAGAAGGCTTTCAAGTCATAGCCAGCACAGAAATTTCCACCTAAGAAGGCAAAGGAAATATTATTTTGAAGTCAATGCCTGTTGGCAGGTTTAGTGTTTAACTTAGATTGACAAATTGAATTAATGCCTTGTTCATGGTCCTAAACATTTGCAGAGGTGACCCTGTTACTGGAATAACATATCAAATACTTTCCACTTATTACCATGGTAAACATCTATACTTCTAGTAAATATTCCTAACGAAATACATATTAAACTTTTTTTCTGTTTAATGAGGAAATGAATATACACATATTACCAAGGTCACTTTTTCAAATGCCTACTCTAAAAGTCCAACCTGAGACTACAGATGACTGGTCTAGTATTACCATGGTATACTGAATGAGCTAAAGGTAAATTATCTCAAGCCAAGCCAGAAGAGACAAGATGTTTAACCACTGTGACATACCTCTAGCTGAGTCAGTAACAAGTGACTAGATGGTTCACCACTGTGACATTCCTCTAGCTGAGTGAGTAACAAGTGACTAGATGGTTCACCACTATGACATTCCTCTAGCTGAGTCAGTAACAAGTGATTAGATGGTTCACCACAATGCACTGTGACAAACCTCTAGCTGAGTGTGTAACAAGTGACTATAGATGGTTCACCACTGTGACATACCTCTAGCTGAGCGAGTAACAATTGACTAGATGGTTTACCACTGTGACATACCTCTAGCTGAGTGAGTAACAAGTGACTAGATGGTTTACCGCTGTGACATACCTCTAGCTTAGTCAGTAACAAGTGACTATAGATGGTTCACCACTGTGACATACCTCTAGCTAAGTGAGTAACAAGTGACTAGATGGTTCACCACTGTGACATACCTCTAGCTGAGTGAGTAGCAAGTGTCTTGATGGTTCACCACTGTGACATACCTCTAGCTAAGTGAGTAACAAGTGACTAGATGGTTCACCACTGTGACATACCTCTAGCTGAGTGAATTCCTCTAGCTGAGTGAGTAACAAGTGACTAGAGGGTTCACCACTGTGACATACCTCTAGCTGAGTGTGTAACAGGTGACTAGATGGTTCACAACTAAGACATACCTCTAGCTGAGTGAGTAACAAGTGACTAGATGGTTTACCGCTGTGACATACCTCTAGCTTAGTCAGTAACAAGTGACTATAGATGGTTCACCACTGTGACATACATCTAGCTGAGTGAGTAACAAGTGACTAGATGGTTTACCGCTGTGACATACCTCTAGCTTAGTCAGTAACAAGTGACTATAGATGGTTCAACACTGTGACATACCTCTAGCTGAGTGAGTAACAAGTGACTAGTTGGTTCACCACTATGACATTCCTCTAGCTGAGTCAGTAACAAGTGACTAGATGGTTCACCACTGCGACATACCTCTAGCTGAGTAAGTAACAAGTGACTAGATGGTTCACCACTGTGATATACCTCTAGCTTAGTCAGCAGTAACAAGTGATTAGATGGTTCACCACAATGCACTGTGACATACCTCTAGCTGAATCAGTAACAAGTGACTATAGATGGTTCACCACTGTGACATACCTCTAGCTGAGCGAGTAACAATTGACTAGATGGTTTACCACTGTGACATACCCATAGCTGAGTGAGTAACAAGTGACTAGATGGTTTACCGCTGTGACATACCTCTAACTTAGTCAGTAACAAGTGACTATAGATGGTTCACCACTGTGACATACCTCTAGCTGAGTGTGTAACAAGTGACTAGATGGTTCACCACTGTGACATACCTCTAGCTGAGTGTGTAACAAGTGACTAGATGGTTCACAACTAAGACATACCTCTAACTGAGTGAGTAACAAGTGACTAGATGGTTCACCACTATGAGATTCCTCTAGCTGAGTCAGTAACAAGTGACTAGATGGTTCAACACTATGACATTCCTCTAGCTGAGTGAGTAACAAGTGACTAGATGGTTCACCACTGTGACATACCTCTAGTCGAGTCAGTAACAAGTGACTAGATGGTTAACCACTGTGACATACCTCTAGTCGAGTCAGTAACAAGTGACTAGATTGTTCACCACTGTGACATACCTCTAGCCGAGTCAGTAACAAGTGACTAGATGGTCTACCACTGTGACATACATCTAGCTGAGAGAGTAACAAGTGACTAGATGGTTCAACACTATGATATTCCTCTAGCTGAGTGAGTAACAAGCGACTAGATGGTTCACCACTGTGACATACCTCTAGTCGAGTCAGTAACAAGTGACTAGATGTTTCACCACTGTGACATACCTCTAGCTGAGTCAGTAACAAGTGACTAGATGGTTTACCACTGTGACATACATCTAGCTGAGTGAGTAACAAGTGACTAGATGGTTCACCGCTGTGACGTACCTCTAGCTGAGTCAGTAACAAGTGACTAGAGATGGTTCACCACTGTGACATACCTCTAGCTGAGTGAGTAACAAGTGACTAGATGGTTCACCACTGTGACATACCTCTAGCTGAGTGAGTAGCAAGTGACTTGATGGTTCGCCACTGTGACATACCTCTAGCTAAGTGAGTAACAAGTGACTAGATGGTTTACCACTGTGACGTACCTCTAGCTGAGTGAGTAACAAGTGACTAGATGGTTCACCGCTGTGACATTCCTCTAGCTTAGTCAGTAACAAGTGATTAGATGGTTCACCACTGTGACATACCTCTAGCTGAGTGAGTAGCAAGTGACTTGATGGTTCACCACTGTGACATACCTCTAGCTGAGTGAGTAACAAGTGACTAGATGGTTCAGCACTGTGACATACCTCTAGCTGAGTGAGTAACAAGTGACTAGATGGTTCACCACTGAGACATACCTTTAACTGAGAACAGATCCATCAAGTTTTATAACAAGTTAATACTGTTCTGATACTGTCAAACCTACAGTAAGACCTCGATATAACGCCCTTTGTTTCATGTCCCACCTCACATGCTGCCGATTACATATTTCAAGGCCTTTTTTTTCTCCTTTTCTTCAGAATTCCATTATGTTTCCCTTACTTTATCGCTAAACCACTTTGTAACACCAAACTTTCTCTAAACAAATGATAGCAGTATAGCAAGGTTTTACTATACGTGTTTACCTGTTCCGTGTAACACAGCCACATGGCAGTTCTGGTCCTCGTCAAACTCACGGAATGCTGTGTACAAAGCTTTGGCCGTGGGTGGATCCACAGCGTTCCTCACCTCTGGACGTACGATCTCAATCACACAAACATTCCTGTCCCCGAGAACCTCCACTTTCACAGTACCAATGGCTACATGGGAATATTAATAAAAAATAATAAAATGATAAATATTAAATGAGTGACTATCATAATATAAAATTTCTAAGTGTTTATCACTTATGGTCTCCTCTTGCATTCATTGAACCAGTTGATTTTTTTATTTACTTTTTCAGACTTGGTTTTGATTTATGTTTGAAATAATACACTTTATCATGAGATATTTTATCCTTTTTTTCAACTCTGGCTTTTTCCATGTTTTCCATGGGACCAGGCAACAAGCACCACATTCAGTGTGTTTCCAGCGTTCTTTCTTTTTTATAATCACATCAAATCAGTCTTCTGTAGAAACCAATCATTAATGACTCCTTCTGAATGCTAACAAAAGGCACTTTATGACAACAATGACTTTAGAAAGCAATACACATCAGTTACTATGGGTATTACTTAACTCAACTGTATATATCTGTAACAGAGGTCATCATTTTTTTATGCCTCCACTCGAAGTCGAACCCGGGACCTCTGGTTTAAATGCTAGCTGTTATAGTTTAATGCTGAACTGAATGAGCTTAAGAGAATATTTCCCATCTTATTTGGTAGGAAGGAGTTAATATTTCACCACTGGGTGCAATACTCCACATAAAGGAATAATCCTTGATGGGGACTCGCCCGTGAAATATCACTAGGTTATTTTTGTCAATGTTTCGAAGGTCCCTACGTGGGTGCCACTGTAACAGAGGTCAGTATAATTCATTAAAATGCCTCGGCTAAGAGTGAAACTTGGAACCTCAGTAATTAACCAACGTTTTGCCAAATGAACTGTCACTCTGTTAAAATACTAGCCACTTTCTACCAACTCAGCTAGGGAGAATTTTTTTAGCTCATTGGGGCCCACGTAGGGACCCGGGAGATTTGACAAAAATACTCAGCAACACTTGCGAAAGAATTGCTATGACCCCTGGAAAACTTGAGAAAAGTTCTTTCCTGGAGGGGGAGTATGTCACCCTGGTAAAATACTAGCCGCTTTCTACCGACTCGGCTAGGGAGAACATGTCTTTAGCTCATAAGCCTAGAGCGTAAGCCTAGTTAGCCAGAGGTCCTGGGTTTGACTCCTTGTGGAGGCATTGAAAAAAATATATGTATAATGACCCCTGATACAGAAATAAAGATAATCTCACCCCCGCCCAAACCCCAGCTGAGTCGGTAGGAATTAAAGTAGCTGAGCTAAGTATCTTACCAGCCATATATATATACAGGCTCCTGATCATTGATCACCAGTTTCTGGACTTTAAGCATTGATATGTAGCAGAACTGGACTTGGTCAATCATAGACAACTATAGGTAGCTCAGTTGGTAGAGCGTCCGTCTAGACTTTGGACGGTCCCAGGCTCCAACCCCGGTCTGGCCGTGCATTTTTCCTCTCCTAAATCCATAACGCTCAAAACATTGCAGCAACACTGGACTGGGTCGATTGCCAGTGACCAGGTAGCTCAATTGGTAAGAGCGTTCGTCTAAGGTTTGAAGGTCCCTGGTTCGATTCCCAGAAACTTTATTTACATATACATTGTCTTTGGCAGATGAGATATGTATCAGATAATGATAAATGTGTCACTTTACTGTTTTTCATTAATAGTTGTAACAGAAGAAAGTGATATACCAGTATAATTTCTACCGGAAGAAAATTGTCTGGGTATTCTAGACATTGATGACGCCAAGTACCCGATCAATCGTCTCCGGAACATAACGTAACGTACACTGCAGACAAAGTGAAAGTAGGTTAGGAATTAAGAATTAACTAAGTTAAAAAACGGATGCTGGTCCGGAATATAAATTTATATAAATATATATAAATAACTGATCATATTTATAAAACTTATATGAATAGGAAAATAATTGCTTGGCTTTTACCATTTATAAAAATGTTAATGGGATTTTTTTAATTCAAATGGTTTCTGCACAGTTAGATTTATGCTATTAAAGGTTAACTGAGTAACCCCTAATGAGGCCTCCGGCATGAACACTGAATTTTGTTTTAAGTGTTTATTATAAATTACGTTCATTTTGATTAAGATTATTGTTGTTTGTCGAATTTATTATTTTCTGTGAACTATAAGCATCAATTAATAAATAACACGAAATATAAAAAAACAAAGGGTTTATTTATTGAACGTCTCGTTGTAATGCGAGGAAAAACGAGACAGTGCGAGAATAAACAACAAGCATGGCAAACACTACGGCTACTCTCACTGTTGGTGGCGACAGAACTACGGGCCAGTCTGTCCGTTCACAAAATGGTAAGGATATATTGTGCCGATTTCTTTTACATCCAGTTAAGTGATGTACCATACGAGTTACAGTAAAACGTTTTTATCAGCCGACAACTTCTGAAATACCGGTGTCAAAACAGAAGCATGACTCGCACATGGTCTCGAATGTTCGGGCATGTTCCGGTAACCAAAGGGGTTTCGTGTAAATAATTAAAAACTCTTTTTGATTTTATAAGTGTGATTTTGAACATTTGTTTTTTGAAACTGAAATAGAATAAAATATACTTCAGTTAATGTAACATGTAATGTTCGTTTTATTTGAGTTATTCTAGTATATTTGACTTAACGAAATCCCCATATAAGCCCCATACACAGACATGTTCTGTGACCGTTCTGCATGTCTCCGCAAATTTGAGCAGGAGACTTTGATTTTGATTTTCGATCAGTCATAAGCTACGTGACAGATAAAGAGAAAAGGGCAAATGAAAATTATGAATATTGTAGTCGTTGTTCCGGTTTCTTTTAAAGACCGTTGTCTATGCCGAGTGCTGGGAATGTACAAATAGTTTGCAATAAATTTACTAGTTAAACAAGTATCTTATAGTTTTATCAAATAACGTGTGGTGTATTATGAAAGGTCTTCAATGTTAAACCTAAGTTTGGTCAGAAAAGATTTCGGGATAATATAATGACACATACAAATTCATCAAGTTCACTATTGGTAGTTTAAGCCCAAGTAATTTTAGTTTCCTTTGGCCCTGAGTGATCACCAGACTTACAGAACTGTAGTCATTTTGACAGATAGATGTCTGGTGTGGGGGCAGAGGACATTCATATATGACAAAACACATATCTCACATATATCGATAAATGGATTATAATTTATCCAAATCTGCTCTTATTATCACCACCAGAGCGAACAAAAAATTTGGTAAGTCATTATAATTAATTAAAGTCCCTCATAACATTTGTTTAAGTCTTAGAAAATTCAGTAGAAGAAAATGTCATCACAAACTATTCTTTTTAAATGTACAATGTGCTACATTATAAATACCAAACTAGGTTTTTAGGTCACTNTGTAGACTCAGGTGACCGTTTAGGCCCATGGGCCTCTTGTTTCTGAGGACTTTTTGTTCGGATTCACAATTGAAACTATCATGCTTTAATCCCAAAATTCCTAGTATAATAAATTAATCCTGAAAATTTCCCTCCCAATTGATAGTCTTCCTTCCCAAAATGCTTCAAAAAGGCCCAATCCTAACATTAAAAAAATATATACAAATATCGTTGGTCGCTATTGAAATGTAATGAGTTTTTCCTCTAAATCAATTCCAGTGATGGCAGCAAGCTCCATTGCAAATATTGTCAAAAGCAGTCTTGGACCAGTGGGACTGGACAAAATGCTGGTAGATGATATTGGTGTAAGTATGCAGTATCAGAGGTGCGACGCCAATCCTAAGACACCTCCTTGGTTCATATGTACCAGATTCTTAACTTGTAATAGAATCATTGCCTTAAATAGATTTTATTAGTCTTAACCCATTCACCCCTAAATTCACATTTGAATCTTACCAAATCAAAGATTGGCCAATTAAGGCCCGTTTAAATATGTAGGGGTGAATGTGTTCAACAAAGTAATTATTGCACATACATACAGAGTGTCATATTAGGCCATAAAAAAAAAATCAAAATGGCTTCCAGCTCCGTGTTGGCGCTAAATGTCAGCATAAGGGGCACAATTTGCCTCCAAATTTACCTTGTTTATGTAATTCTTTGTTTTACATACAATAGTAGCTAGCGTCATAATCACATGACCACATGGTACACAAAAAACATACAAATTGGTTTGTTTTTTTTTTTTTACCTACCTACCCTTGATTTTGGCCATGCAACCCTAAACAGACAATATTTTTTTGGCCTTACTAGAAACAGTCCGATTTTGTAAGATTTTAATACCTAACGCTGGGGTAAAGCAACATATATTCTCAAAATAGATATGAAATTTTGAAATAGATCACCAGCGCATACAAATTTAAAGAACTTGTGTTAGCAGTCCAAGAAACATCCCCACTCCCAGAATAAGGATAATTTCATCTATGTTCACTGCTTTTGAGATATTTAAGAAACCAAAACTGATCTGTTGTTTAATTTCTACTGCAGCTCTTTCATGTGTCTCCCATCTTTTCCCTAGCTAGCTTAGCTGCAGGTACTATTTGTAGTTGAACAACTGAAAAAATGGTCCAAAGTGCATGGTTTGGACATCCTGTTTTTAATAATATTATTATGAATGTATGTAGATGATCAAACTATAATAAAAGGTGAAGGTCTTAAATGGAATAGTATTCAAATTCACATTAAAAGCTTAAAAACATATAATTAATAGCTTCAGAAATTAATAAATTTCAATGAATCATATTTTATTATAATTCATTATTTGCTTTTTTATAAGTATTCTTTTTTGGGCACCTTTGTAACTGTGATTACGTAAATGTAGGATGTGACCATTACAAATGACGGAGCCACCATTCTGAAGTTACTAGAAGTAGAACATCCAGCTGCTAAAATCTTGGTGGAGCTGGCAGAACTTCAGGACCAGGAAGTCGGAGATGGTACAACATCAGTGGTGAGAATGTCCTTCAAATTCCTATTCTTTAGACCTCTTTACCACTCAAGCACCATCTTATTGGCTTGAGAAATCAGAAAATATTTCACCACCTCCTAATTTCTCTATATTTTATGTATCTTCGCTGTTAAAACAACTTGTCCATATTTTTATAGGGCTTCTTCGATTCAAACTCAGGAGTCTGTAAACGTACTTACCTTCAAGGTCCTTGTAGTGTTTTGCATCATATGTTGTAAAATCATATATTGCAGTGAAGGCTACTGTATTTTAATGCATTTGTTTTGCATATCGTGCAGAATGAAATTGCACATGTGTAGCTATTTTTGATAGAACATCTATTTAAACAGATATCTCCGGGGTTTTGCTAGGTGTTTATAGGGTCCGGTAATTAGGGAACCCATTCTCGATTAAAAAATAACACTATTTTCCCAATTCCAGTCTTTATTTTCCCAAATAAGATATATAAAAAACATGTTTATACAAGTTTCCGGTTGTTATGTGTGCAACGTTCAAAGTATTACTGTCCATGAAAGAGCATTCAAAATACATAAATAACAGAAATTTGTAATTGAATAAACAAAAACCCTGAAAATTGATGTTTATTTATTGCTATACATTCTACAAAAAACAGCTAGAGGAAAACTTTTTGCAAATCACATTGTAGATTATATTTCTCAAAACTTGTATTTTCCTGAACCTGTGCATGTGGGAACACTGATGATATTTCCCAAATTTTGCCAAATGCCGATGATATTTTCCCAAATTCCTGCTCAGGGGCCTTTCCCAAAATAGCTGGCAAAAACCCTGTTGTGTGACTCTTTTCAGACTAAAAAGACAAGCTTATCATTTATTTTCGTTATGACAAAGGATTTTATGGCATGGACAGGTTCATAAACAAATTGTTTAAGTTTATTTTATCAAAAACATAAAAGTCTTTTAAGTCAATAGTGTGCCACTTGTATACAGCGCATTGTCAGGCTTCAAACCGGAATAAATTAATTTATTAAGTTCACCTACTGAACACCAATCAGTTGGTACTTTGGTTTGAAATAGATTATTCAGTTTTTATCAGAGTTTTTTTATGCCAAGATGGGCCGGCCTTAAGGTTTAGATCTACTATGGAGAAAATTGTTAGGATGTCTATTTTACTAATGAAACAAAATTCTTTACAGGTGATAATTGCAGCAGAGCTGTTGAAAAATGCTGACGAGTTGGTTAAATGTAAAATCCACCCCACATCAATCATCAGTGGATACAGATTGGCTTGCAAGTAAGTCATGAAATACCAGTTTATGTGTCTTTTAATCACACAGTTATCAGAGGTAGGAGTTTATTGCAATATCACCATTCAATGTATCTAGAATAAATGAGCATTCACCAAAACTACACGGTAAACTGATAAGCTGAACCACCACATACCGTCCCTCACAGCAAAACTACACAGTAAACTGATAAGCCGAACCACCACTACCGTCCCTCACAGCAAAACTACACAGTAAACTGATCAGTTGAACCACCACACACCGTCCCTCACAGCAAAACTACACAGTAAACTGATAAGCTGAACCACCACATACCGTCCCTCACAGCAAAACTACACGGTAAACTGATAAGCTGAACCACCACACACCGTCCCTCACAGCAAAACTACACGGTATACTGATAAGTTGAACCACCACATACCGTCCCTCACAGCAAAACTACACAGTAAACTGATAAGCTGAACCACCACTACTGTCCCTCACAGCAAAACTACACAGTAAACTGATCAGTTGAACCACCACACACCGTCCCTCACAGCAAAACTAAACGGTATACTGATAAGTTGAACCACCACATACCGTCCCTCACAGCAAAACTACACAGTAAACTGATCAGTTGAACCACCACACACCGTCCCTCACAGTAAAACTACACAGTAAACTGATAAGCTGAACCACCACACACCGCCCCTCACAGCAAAACTACACAGTAAACTGATAAACCGAACCACCACACACCGTCCCTCACAGCAAAACTAAACGGTATACTGATAAGTTGAACCACCACATACCGTCCTCACAGCAAAACTACACAGTAAACTGATAAGCTGAACGACCACTACCGTCCCTCCCAGCAAAACTACACAGTAAACTGATCAGTTGAACCACCACACACCGTCCCTCACAGTAAAACTACACAGTAAACTGATAAGCTGAACCACCACTACCGTCCCTCCTGTTTCTACACTAAATTATAAACAGGGACACGCTTTTCAACTTTTCTTAATTTTCTACACAATAAGCGTTCAAGTTTCCCTCTTGTTGCTACATGATAAAACTAACAATGAACTCCCATTCAACTTCCCTCCAGTTTGTATTCCATAAACTGAAGGTATATACAGTGGGAGATAGAAAACCTTACATAGTAAATTGGATCTTTTTATTTCTGAAATTATCCATGTACCAAGTAGGAACAAGAACAATATGTTTGCTTTTCGTCATCAACTTCTAGATCGAGTTGTTCAAAATATCGTTAATTGAATCGAGTTGTTCAAAATATCATTAATTGAATGGGATATTGACTGAAATTTCAATTTCAAATGATAGAAAACTGCATGTTTCAGAATTTTAATATGCATCTTAAGAATTTCGTAAAAAGTATAACACCTTTTGAAAGATTTTAGTTACTAGTAAATGGGACCCGGAAGTGAAATGCTAATTTCTGATTAAATGAAATTAAAAAAACTTTCAAATTCATCATATTTCAAAATGTATTAAACTTCAATAATGATTTTTTTATGTAAAAACAGTCGCTTTTTAAAATTTCACAATTATTTGATCACTGGTTCTTGAAAAGGATGTTCTGTAGTTGATTGCCAGAATGTTTATCTTTTGAAATTTTAAATTTGATTGATCACTGGCATGGTTCTTGATGTGAATGTTTTGATATTGAATGCTGAAGTGTTTTATCTTTTGGAGTTTTAAATTTAGTTGATCACTGGTTATTGAGATGAATGTATTATAGTACTGTAATTGAATGCTGAAGGATTTTATTATCTTTTATGATTTGAAATTTAGTTGAAGTGAAGTGTTTTGTTTCTGTGATTTTAGATTTAATTGATCACTGGTTACTGTAGATGAATGCTTAGTGTTTTGTTTCTGTGATTTTGTAGAGAAGCCTGTAAGTACATACAAGAACACCTCACCATCAACACCGAAGAGCTCGGACGTGAATGTATCATCAACGCTGCTAAAACTAGCATGTCCAGCAAAATCATTGGGTCGTATCCTTTCGTTCATGATCACAAGATTTAAAAGAGTTTATTTTGAAGAAAAAAAACATTTTCTTTCAAGTTACCATGCAGGATTCTTGCCTCAAACATTTTCAAAACTGTTTTCAAGAGAATCGGGACATTTTCTTATCAGTTTTAAGAAAACTCCAAATTTGAAAAAGAAAAATTGAAGAAAAATAATTCTTTGTAGCATAACACACAGTTATGTTTTCTAATGTTATAGGTGTTTTAGAACAAGACAAACTTCAGTCTTTTGAAAAATATCAAGATGAAAATGGAGAAACATCAATCCAGATTCAATCCAGATACATCAGTGTGTCTTAACCCTTTTACCCCTATGTAACTTTAATAAACTCTACCATAAATTGATCAAGATGAGTCCATTATGGTGTACAGTGATGAAAGTGTTAAGAAATTGAATCTCAAATACTCTGGAAATACCCTGCAGTAGTGAAGTCTGAAATAGTTTTTGACTTTATCCCATACAACTTCCTTTCAGCTTCTATGTAAGTTGAAAGTATATACAATGGGGCACAGTATGACTTGTTTCATGAATTTTGATCTTTTCTTAAAGGAAAGATCATTTACTGAATCAATGACAGAAATTTACATCTAAGGTATTAATTGTACATAGGATTACGATTAACTTAAGCTTCTAGCTTCGCGCTAGAGGGAATTTCTCTTTAGCTCAGTGGTAGAGCGTCTGACTGGGAAGTCTGGGTTCGTGGGTGAATTCCCCAGTGGAAGCTCATTACTTCTGTTGCACATGATTTTGTACATATTTGTAGCCAGTTGACCATGAAATCAATATTTTGTCATGTTTTCATATTCACCTAGTTCGTTATCAACCTATAATTAATAACAGTTATGCTGCCAAAACACAAATTTAATCAACCAATCAAAAATCTTGATGAATACTTATCTACCTTGACAACCTGATCAGCCAGTCAGATTTCTTCTCCAACATGGTGTTAGATGCTGCTAATGCTATCAAGACATCTGATGGAAAGGGAGGGTTCAAATATCCAATTAAGGCTGTTAACGTTCTGAAAGCCCACGGACGTAGTTCAATTGAAAGTACTCTGATCCAGGGCTACGCTCTTAACTGTACAGTCGCATCACAAGGTAAGACTTGCAAATAATTAAATTATTTTTGGTGAAAGTTCAATTATATATTTTTTTCTATTCTTTTTGGACATAATAAAGAATACCATCCTCATAATTATTTGCTCAATTTTTTTAGAAAGTTGTAAAAGTGGGGTAAAAAATCAAACTTATTCTGTAATCCATGATAAGTAGGCCAATTATACCGGTGAAAGTTATGAAAATGAAGTAAAAGTGGGGTAAAAAATCAAACTTATTCTGTAATCCATGATAAGTAGGCCAATTATACCGGTGAAAGTTATGAAAATGAAATGTATTCTTTAAATTTTAGAAATTCTTTGTTTAATACTGCTATCTCAAGATTTTATGACGGTAATAAACGTATGTTCACATTGTGTTTTTTATCACCAGCCATGCCGAAAAAGATCACCAATGCAAAGATAGCCTGTTTAGATTTCGGTTTGATGAAAGCAAAGATGAAGATGGGTGTTCAGATCCTAATTGAAAACCCAGAAGACCTTGATGGAGTCCGACAGAAGTAAGTATTGATCATTGGGTAGACTTCACTTTAATTCACAAGAATGTGATAGATTGCATTTGGGGTACTAGTTCACAGTCAAGAGCAATCTTACTTGAAACAGATCTTCAGTTCTGACCATACTGAATCTGATACATAAGATTTAAGGGGACGGTAGAAAATGTTAACAATGTCGCGCTAGAAAATCTCACTATATTTCCTTTTTTAAGGGCCCTGCATCAGAGGTATTGGTGCATTTGTCAATCTCCCTGCTCATCCAAATTTTGATTTAAGCAGATATTTTAAGAATCCAAAAGTCTTTAAGATTTCAGAAGTTTCACACAATATATATATGCTTTTATATGTAGATATGCAATAGGAGTTAAACAAGTTCAGAAGGTCAATGTCACTTAAAAAAGTGGGGTATACTGGGGTATACTATCAAAAATACATTGTATTACATTTTTAGACTGCAAGTGTTACTTTTAGTGGTAACATAAATGGCCAAGTATTTGATGGATATGCCAGGATCATAAAATTAAAGATGTCTTTTGACCATAGTCAGTGTCACTGTCCGACACTTTTTTGGGCCGCAGTGGTTAAGGCGTCTTACATAGCTTTTCACCACTGGGTCGCAGGTTGGAGACTTGACTTATAAGGCCAAATAAAATTAATTGCTTGGTTCTCAGGCCAATTTCTTTCAAAATAGGTGCGGCAGGGCGGTATTATTTTTTTCATTTTACATGGCAAAAACGAGACGAGGGCGATTTTTTTTTATTGTGAAGTTTGGAAAATGTTCATTGTGGGCATTACCTTGTCTTTTTTAACCCATATTTCTAAATCCAAGTTGATTGATGTGGCTTCTGCTAAATGTAATTATAGGGGATTCATATAGTGTTAAGTTCAATACTGGGCCTTTACTGACCTGTCGTGTTCTAGTTTAACTAGATTTGTGTAATTGATGTTTCACTTGAAATGTAAATCAGGAAAAAGATCAATAAATAGAAATTGTAACCATTTCAGGCCATCAAGTAAAATTTCTTTCCTGTTCCTTTCAAAATTCTGCGTGAAATTGGTTTAATAATAAATTCTTTGTATGATAATATCTGACCATTTTCGCTGTATACTTAAGTGTACAGTTTTTAAACTTTTACTGTTCAGTTTCTTTTTGGTGTATTTAGTTTTGTAATATGTCTTCACCGTAGCTGGCCGGTAATATAAGCAACAAACTAATAACTATCTTCCTGTTCCAGAGAAACCGATATTACCAAGGAAAGGATAGAGAAAATCATTGCAACAGGGGCCAATGTTATCTTAACTACTGGAGGTATTGATGACCTCTGCCTCAAGTACTTTGTTGAGGCCGGTGCCATGGCTGTACGCAGATGTAAGAAGGTGGATCTGAGGAGGATCGCTAAGGCAACGGGCGGTAAGAGGCTTCCGAGACTTACATTAACGCCAAAGATAGTTTTAAATTGGAAAATTATGACTTTTAGTTGACAAGTGTTGTAAATCATTAAAAAAAATGAACAACAGTCTGATCTAATGCATCCTACCCTGGCAATACAGTATCACCATGGATTGACAAGATGAATTATTGCATCAAAATACAAGACAAAAAGATGGTTTCAAATTGTGAATTTTAGTTGACTATGGAGTGTTATAAGTTTTAAATACACTATTTTACCAGTCTAATCTGATGCATCATAGACTAGCAACACAGGGTCAACATAGATTGACTGACAACATAAACCACAGCATCAAAATACAATGACAAAAATTGTAGTTCAGAAGTGAAAAAAGGCAACAAAAGTGAAATATATATTTTAACCAAGGCAAATACCCTCAAATTTCCTGATCATCGGTATAAGAATTCATGATGTTAGGGAAAATCAACTGTAAATATATGAAATAACATATTTGAAAAGTGATGATTGTATTTCAACGCCATTGTTGTATTGTACTTTTAGGGCAACTGGTTTTGACTCTGGCCAATTTAGAAGGTGAGGAATCTTTTGACGCGAGCATGCTTGGACAGGCAGAGGAGGTTATACAGGAACGTATCTCGGACGATGAACTCATCCTCATTAAAGGGTCAGTGGTGTACACATGTAATCAAGACAATTGTATTGGTTTCCTGATCAATTCCACACAAAAAAATCCCCAAAAAATCCCACATAACTTATTCACCCCTAAAAACACATTTGAACTTTTCCCATTCAAAGGTTGGAATAGTTCATTATGAAATTTCAGGGGTAAATGAGTTAATAGGCCTATAGATCTCATACCAGTGTTAAAACTAACGATGAATTGGAAACAGCCACCAGCATGACAAAGTTTTAATATGTCACTAAAGAAACCAATATCTCTCGGCACTCTAATGAAGAAAGATAATAAAGATGACATTTAAAATAAAGAAATCAATGACAGTGTTCTGACAATAATGAATTAAAGCAACAGACGAACGGGATTTAAACTTAGTACCACAGATCACAGTCTGTCACTCTGACCAACTGAGCTTAATGTTCAGTGATAGCTTCCTGGCAAGTCCTACTATAATTATATGTAAAATGAAACTAATGTAGAGGTTATTGTATGTATGAAAAACTACAGTGGAATTCTGTAGTGTTTTACCGGCAGTGGGACAGAGGTACTTTATTGCAGAAGTGAGATTCTGAATCTATCCTGTGATCTTGCCCTAAGGATGGATATTGTTTTTGTCTCATCCCAAATTTCCAGCCCAAAATAAGGAATATTGTGTCTGTGAAATCAAATCTTGGTGTGCCAACTAGGGACAATTGCACTACACAGCTGGAAAGAGAGTTAAGATACTATACATAATATTTGATAGCCCATATCATAATTATATAACTATTATATTCCTCTTTGTATAAACCTACGTCATCAGGGAATAACTGCATTTAAAACAACATAAATAAATTCAAATAATTATATTATGAATGAATGCCTATGTTCTCTGCCTGAAACATCAAGAAAGGAACTGATGCCCAGGCGGTGTAGTGCCACTTGGTGTATTCCGTCTTTGCGTATTGCAGAGTTATCTTCTCTTGTGAGCAGGTATTGATTGTTACGTCATTGGTTTGTGCGAGAAAATTACGTCTTTTTCTCATAAATTGATGACGTTACTCTCACAAACAAGTGAC
This sequence comes from Mizuhopecten yessoensis, assembly GCF_002113885.1. Lineage (NCBI taxonomy): Eukaryota > Metazoa > Mollusca > Bivalvia > Pectinida > Pectinidae > Mizuhopecten > Mizuhopecten yessoensis. The sequence goes on along the minus strand of NW_018406552.1, from coordinate 972,081 downwards.
GTAACAATCAATACCTGCTCCCAAGAGAAGATAACTCTGCAATATGCAAAGACAGAATACATAGTAAGTCGTAGTTATTGCCCCTTACTACGCTTTTTCATCCTAAAGTAAGAAGTATTACGTCTGTGAAACCAAATCTTGTTATTCTGACTGGGGACGGCTACATTACACAGCCAGGATAGAGTTAAGATGCTCTACCTAATGTTTGTCAACCCATATCATAATTATTATACTCTTGTTTTTCATTAGCACCAAGGCAAGATCTGCAGCTTCCATCCTCCTACGTGGAGCCAACGACTTCATGTGCGATGAGATGGAACGGTCTGTCCATGATGCCCTTTGTGTGGTGAAGCGTGTCTTGGAGTCCAAGTCAGTCGTTCCTGGGGGCGGGGCTGTAGAGGCTGCCCTGTCTATCTACTTGGAGAATTTTGCTACATCACTGGTAAGTAAGATTGTGTATTTCGACTTAAAATATAATAAGAAAGGCAGTAGGGTTAATATCACAATGTGTTATAAGCAGGAATACATCATTTTATGTTTGGGAAAATAGCAAGCAAAAGAAATCCTATTTTCATTATATGACAGTATAAACCATATGCATGTATGTATGTTAATTAATGACAGGAAAAAGCAGGTCATTTAACCCTTAGGCTGCTACGCACGACAATAGTCGTTTTGAAAAGTCGGGCCCTCACTGCTACGCACGACAATAGTCGTTTTGAAAAGTCGGGCCCTCACTGCTACGCACGACAATAGTCGTTTTTCGGTCTGTAGGTTTTGATCGGTAGCCAGGAAGTGTGAAGTCGGGTTGTTGCTATACCAAACCCGAACGCGTATAGTAGAAGGCTTCTGATTGGTTGTTTTGTCATTACTTTCGATATTCACGGCAGTGTACCCTAGTAATTAATAACCAAAGGTGTGCGAGAGAATTTCAAATCGGAAAAAAAAGTCATAAAAATGGCGGACGTGTAGATTGAAGCGATGCATATGATGGTAAACATTTATTCTCCATCGTCACCTACGATGATAATAAAGGTTTTGAAGGGTTTGGCATGGTTGATGTGGAAATACTTGGGTGTTACATAATATGTAACTTTCCAGTAAACGGCTTTGTGCTCTACGCAAACAGGAAAATAT